>NC_137043.1:13493113-13515613 GCF_032717465.1 Coenobita brevimanus | reverse complement strand
AATATTATTTCTCACGCAAGGATCGTATCTTCAAACCATTCAACAGCTCTTAATTACGATGAGGCCCTTTTTAGGTGTTCTTCCTTCCACCAGACGGTTTCAACCACCTCAGAAGAAAGTTTTCCAGCTTGAGGATTTAGATATGGCTTTCATTAACCACTTGGTCACCAGAGGTCACCCTAAGTTGAAAATAAATGTCGGGCGCCGGCAAAAATAAGATATAAATTTCGTCATGGCGTTGAAGGAATTATTTCTTAAATCCGGAGGCGCATTTAAAATTTTGTTCTTACTGCCTCCAGACAAATGTATTTACCTTGGAAGAGACACTTTGGACTGGAGAAGTCGGCTTAAGCATTCATTAACCTTTTCACTTCCGAAGGTGGTGTGCCATTCAGAAATTGTGTGGTGGCGATAGATGAAATATTTTATGACGTGTCGGTGGGCCATGCGGACGATCAGTTAAAGCTTTTTAATGAACTGAAATCCAAAGGCAATTTCCTGTTCCGGGCAAGTCTCGCGTAATTTCGGTCACCAGTCTAACACTCTACCACTTGAGTACGACTTTGTTTGGACCTGTTTTTCTCTCTATTCACTTTTAACCTCTCCATTCCGGTGATGGATTTGACATTTTTCGATTTCCCATGCCACTTTATTCAACATTGGTTAGACTTGTAGGAGTGAAAGGTTAAATGAAGCATATACGTAATAACACTTCTAGAACTGACTCCAAGGCTAAACAGAAGCGTCTGGTGGTAAGAATAAGAGAATACAAAATTCGTCATCGGATTGTAGTGGTTAAAATGTCAGGCAGGTAATGTTTCGGAGAACCTCTTGGCGGGGGAAGTTTTTCTTTCCTTCCCCCCTCCCCCCAACCAGACTGTGGTATTTTTATAAACAGAAAATACTTTGACAATTATTTGTGTCAAGTTTACCACACCTACAGGGAAACTACTCTATGTATTGATGTTGCGGCCTTGTATTAGTATTAGTGTGCTAAACTAAATCATGCTGATAACTTGACGTTGCTTTTTCACATTACAGTAATACTGTATATGTATTTTTTAGCAACATATGAAACTGATGTTCTGATGCTGTGTTGTTTTCTCCACCTTATTCTTTAAAAAATCTGATGTTTTATTGTAATATTTCCCATTAATATATATTTACTTTGGATATTTGAAGCTGTAGACCTGATGCTGTATCGCTGTATTATCGCCTCCATAATACTTACATTGGATAACGTTGGGTTGTTGGCATTGCTAATTTCATTTGATGTAAGGATGTTCCATATACATTTTCTGACGTATTTCAGTAGGTTTTTTAAAATCATCATCATCAGCAGCAGCAGCAATAAAAGCAGCAGCAGTAGCAGCAGTTGCACTATCATCAACATTGTCATGATCTTGAGCCCATATTAGTCTGCTGCAGCAATAAGATCTTTTCTCGAGTCGTTACATATTTTTTCTCTCTTTTTCTTGTTTATTCATCCTCTACTACCCCATCAGTAGCATAGGATCCCGGCGCTAGGCTCCTCATTCCAGATATTTAAAGTAAAAATGATCATTTGTTTTTCTATTAGCTTTACGGTCCATATTTTGTTAAAGCAACTTGACCTGCTATAATATATCAATGTTTTTTTCCTAAACAGCCAGATTTGCGAACACCATCCCTGCTTTTATCCCGGCTACCCTAACCATTCATTTTATCTCTTGGGTTGGATTCTCAGACATAGTATATTTACGATTGATTCCCTGACGAAAATATTATTCATATTTTATGGTTAACTAGACACGGAGGGATTTTCCCTTCTCTCTCCTTTTCCTTCCAGTTAAGAGAAATAACTTTATGGTATATATATTGTTTCTCGTCACTAATATTTATTTTCACGGGAGGAACAGCAGGCACTGTAAGATTCAACACTTTTTCTTTCCTGCTAGCACAAATCACAGTTAGGACACGAAAGTGATCGCAAAGTATTTGTTAACTCAGGTCTTGGGTTGCCACCTCTTACCATAATTTTGACCTTGCCAAGAAATAGTAGCGTAATAAGTACACAGTAGGTTATATGCAGACTGTCACGGGAAACGTGTAAGAAACTGCAAGGGGTTATTTTTGGGCAAATAAACAAATCTATCTATCTATCTATATACCTAGGCTGCTCCCCCCAAGGAAAGGGAGGTAGCCGAGACAGGACGACACACTCCCCATTTACTCATCCATTCAAACACATTCATTTGCATCTTAGTCCCAAAGGGGAGATCAAATACCATTACAATATGGGTCCAATTCTCAGCCGTTATGGAGCTAAGGCTATTATTGACCTTATGGGTGAATTATAAGGGAGACTATTTTCACCAGCAGGGTCATGAGGAATTGTAGTTCCATAACTACTGAGAATAAAATACAAGATTGCACAGTCTTTATAACTCAAAATTAGCCAGATAACCCCCTGAAGTTTGTCACACACTTCTCGCAACACCGTGTATATTATATTGTTTGATTCACGACGTTCCTGGGTAGGGCCTCTTCAGTATGAGTCAGCACGTCCACCTCAAAGTTATTTTTAGAAGAACCTGAGCTTGATTAAAAGCCCATCAGACTCATAGACGATATTTGGTTTGCTCTTTTTCTTCCTCACCCAACAGTACAGTTAGAGACCTGGAGGTAAATTTGACATCTGTGGATCGTAATCTTTGTGATGATTAAGACAAAATATAACTGCCTTAACTCTCCTTATGTAGTTGATAATCATAAATTCTAAGCCTTCTTTTGCATTGCCTTTCCTTATAATACGTAATATCAAGAAATATATGTTGAAAATGACATGGACAGGTGGGACAAAAAAAAAGGGAATATTTTAGCTCATTACAAGACAGGGGATACAGTGGACCTGAGGGGAGTATTATGTGCACGAAATATAAATAAGCGAGGGACAGGTCAGTATAGGCTATCATGGACATAAACGGATCAGGAAATGGTTGTGCATGGAATGACAGAAAAAAGAGACACGAACGAAAGAAAAAAGAAACAGTCTTCGTATAACAATGACGTGAATTGTTGAAATGGAAGAATTATTCCTTGATTTGGAAAGGCTGTCTGTTGGGAAGATACAACAGTTTCAGCCAAACTTGGAGACAAGGATTTTTTTTTCTTTTTATGATGCAGCCATTTCTACTCCATTTGGATCCAGGTAGATCAGAATCTATTATAGCTCCCTAGAAAACAGCTTTTCCTATTGGGGTAGAATTCTTTTTAAAAATGGGGGGCTTCTTATTATCTCTCGTAGGGCCTGGAGGCTAAGCTCCTGTGGTTTGAATTATGGAAAAGTATGTGAGAAAATAAAGAAAAAAGAGAAGTATAAAATAAATGGGTGGATTGAAACATTTAACATCCTTTTGTATTCTGTTCTAGGTGTCTTATATTTTTAACCTGAACTGAGAGCCGCTCTCTGGTGAACAGATTATTGAAGATTAAATGAAATTAATCCATTTGAAGTCTCCTCTAGGCTGATTAACACGGTGTAGTGATAAAAAAAATAAATGAGATCACAGTAGTAAAGGATGTACGGTCGACCTTATATTGCCCCTTACGAGGTGTAGGGGCCCGAGGCTAGGCAAGCTTAGTAGGAAGTACATCTGACATTCATCCCGATCGATCCCTTAGACCAGTAAACCATTAGATTTCTTATATAGTACATAGCACCTAAAACCGCCATGTGCTGCGCATAGCTTCGATTCCTCAAGAGGCAATTGGAGATTCTTCTATACTGTAATTTAATGCAACTGGAAGCGCCGGTTAGTCGCGTAATCGTAATACCTTCAGTCCGATAACGTCTTCGGTAGGATGGAGGAAGCACAGACGGTGCAACAGAAGACAGAGGTGGTAAATATACTGGTGTGATGCAGGAGTGTAGGATGGACACAAAGGACAGACGGTGCAACAAAACATAGAGGCAATACGAGTAAATAATGGTATGGTGCAGGAGCGTAGGATGGACACAAAGCACAGACGGTGAAACAGATGACTGTGGTAGCAAACAGAGGCTAAGGGTGACGGTGAGGATGAAGCTGAGGGTTAAGGCAGAGGCTGAGGGTGAAGTTCAGCAGTGGTGGCTGGGGTTGAGGGTAATGTGGAGAGTGAGGTTGAGTAAGGTTGATGAGGACTGAGGGTATGGTGGAGGGTGACCCTGAGTGAAGGTGATGAAGGTTGACAGTAAGGTTAAGGATGAGACTTAGTAAGGTTGATAAGACTGAGGGTAAGGTTGAGGATGAGGCTGAGCTCTGTTGAAGGGAGCTGAAAAAAGGTTGAGTGTGAGGCTGAGTAAGGCTGAAGGGGTTGAGGGTAAGGGTGAGATTAAGGTTGTTAGTGAGATTGAGGACAGGCTGATGATAATACATGCAGGGTAGAGGGTGGGGCTGAGGGAAGGATTGAGGGTGGATTGAAGGAGAGGTTAATTCTGATCATTTGGACATCTTTAGTTTTCCATTCCTTCTAACAACAAACTATTTTATTCAGTTACATGTGCGTCACTCCAGTCTAAAATATTCCTGTAACAACCAACTATTCTATTTAACTGAAGGTGCGTCATTCTAAATCATTCCTGTAACAACAAATTATTTTATTTTTACCTGAATGTGCGTCACTCACTGTTAATTCGTTCCTGATGGGAATCTTTTCACTATTTCATTCCAGCTAACGCCACACGATTTTATTAACCTGCTATTGAGTCACAAAAACTTGAATGTCAACGGGGAGAGTCTAGGGATAAATTAACCCTTGTTGACATAGCCTTAATTAATTCTTTATTACAGTGAGTTCTAAACTGAAGGAAAACGTCCAGTTTTATATCGCTGTTTTTTACTAACCTTTTTGAATAGTTACCGTAATTATAACTTACCTTATAACGAACAGCCTCGAATGTCTGCTTTCCTTTATACAGCCAGCGCAGAAGTTCTCAAAAAATTTCCTGGCAACATTGTTTTCTGCCTTTCATATTTCTCATTACTCCCTCAGCGTCAGAGAATACCCGTTATTTTCATAATTTTTGTGCGTTTCGTATTGTTATCAAATAAGAAACTTTTCATATAACACCCATCATCCCAGCGGGCAAGAAAATCTTTGCAAACTTTTGATCTTGGCTGTGATCCTTTAAAAAAAGTACATTAAAGTATTAAAGGAAATAAAAAGAAAGGAAAAGCATGGGGAAAGGGAATGGGGAGGGACAGGGAAGAGAAGATAGATACAGAGATAAAAGGAATAGATGAATGGGGAGGGACAAGAGAGGGAAGATGTAAACATAAAAAGGAAATGATAAAAGGGGAGTGGAGGTACATGGAGAGATAAAGGGTAGTGACAGAGAGGAGAGGAGATACATGATGATATTAAGGATGGAGAGAAGAGGGGAGAGGACATATGGAGAGGTGGATGGTGAGATACCAGGGAGGGAAGAATGACGAAGGGAAGTGGAGACAAAATGATAAGAGGGGAGAAATACTGATGAGTTGAAAGGAAGATTTAGTGTGTGTGTGTGTGTGTGTGTGTGTGTGTGTGTGTGTGTGTGTGTGTGTGTGTGTGTGTGTGTGTGTGTGTGTGTGTGTGTGTGTATGTGTGTGTGTGTGTGTGTGTGTGTGTGTGTGTGTGTGTGTTGCTATACATCACATGTTTAGGCCATGACTGTGGGGGTGTGCGTGAGAGAGATGATTACTTAGCATGGAAAAGCTGTGCGTACCGTCTTGTCACTCGACACAATATATATATATATATATATATATATATATATATATATATATATATATATATATCTGGGCATACGCTTCACAGCCTGCTCCCAAGGCTCAGCAGTCCTTCTACATACCATACACCTCTACATGTCACCTGTTTATTCTTAGGCTCCATTAAATCACTGAAGTGAAACAATCGTATGCCATTTGGTGAAGCTTAATAATAGTGTTGTCTCGATCTAAAAAAGGATAAAGCCGAAAGATTTCAGTTTGCTATGACTTACTCTCAGCTGAATAAAATCGTGTGGCGTTAGCTGCAGTTCAGTACTAGAGTCGTCCCGATCAAAAGAGAACCAACTTTTCATTCAGATGAAGGTAATTCTAAGTGTATTGCAGCTGTTGGGAGATATTTTCGTGCAGTTCAATAGAGCTTCCTGGTAGTACACTTGCTAATGATGCCTCCTGTTCGAAAAATCAGTCCCAAGGGGCGTAGACATCTTGAGATATAAAAATACATAGAAGCGAAAATATATATATATATATATATATATATATATATATATATATATATATATATATATATATATATATATATATATATATATATATATATATATATTCTTTGAACACAGTCACATTTTTTTATTTATTACTTTAGCTACCAAACGGTTTTAATAAATTTTGAGACTTTCTGAACTAATGAGGCTAGATTCAGCGTTAATTATCCCCTTCACTACTGGGATTAGACAAGATCATTGAATTTTATCTTCTATCGGTAGTCCCATCAAAAGGAAAGACGGGTCACCGTAGCGATGGTGTTAAGCACTTCAGTACGAGGATGCTTTTCCATTCTACGTGAGCTGTTACCCACGATGTCGTTCACAGTGGTAAGCACCTCTAGAAGTTAATGGATTAATAATAAGTTTACGTATCGCACTCTGACTCGAAATCTCTTGTAAACTGTATATCTCTTTAATATGTAGCCTACCAAGAGTAATCTGAAAACATATAAGCATAGGATATATAATCATATAAGCATAGGGCTTAACAGAAAAATAGCCAAATGCAATTATTCAGGTGCCAGTAAACTTGATTTGCAAGTTGTACCCGATTTTTAAAAATAATTGTTTGGAAATTATAACGATTTTTTAAAACGCTTCACCGACTCATATGTGGGAATCGGGGTTTCTCTCTACGTCACTCTGACGTCATTCTGTGCTCCGCGGCCATGTTGGTTAAGCAGCCGATTGTTTACAAACGGGAGAACTGTGGGAACTCTGGCAATTTCGGTCGTTTATATCATCATTTGGGTGAGTTTTGCCGTCCTTTAAGGGAAAAGTTAAGAATGCCACGCTTCTGCTGTGTAATAGGATGTAGTAACACCGACAAGCTTCCTGGTCTGTCTGTTTTTTTTTTTTTTTTTTTTTTTTTTTTTTTTTTTTTTATACTGAAGATCGTGAAAAACCAAGAAGATGCACACGAGAAACTTCTGACTGAGAGAAGAAATGTGTTGTTTGATATCGCGTGTTCAAACGTCGAATCCTGAACATAATCATAATCAGTTAGACTGTTTCTTTGGGCGAGTATGACAGTGTTATACATTATTACCTTTCAGTACATGGTCTGAACTTACCTTGATAAGTTCGGACCAACTAGCAATGGACCGCACTTACCTGGCCGAATGTAGCAGGGTCCGAATTTAGTTAATTTTCTGGAGCATTAGTTACACATGACTAGATATAGCTGTCAGTCTTACTTAGACTTCTTTGAAATGCATTACCTTGCAGATGTAACATGTTGTTTCTGTTGACCCCGCAGCAGGTTTGCCTACTTTCCTGAATCCTTTTTTTCAGGTGCTCCCTCAAAACTCTTTGACAGATAATCTTTATAATCTTACATTAAAAAAAATAAATAAGTAAACTTCCCATTCTGCCAGATTTTACTGAATGAAGTACGAATTACTTTCCTCTCAGTAAAGTAAGCACATATCTTTATAGACTGGTAAATGTTCAGAACAGCTCCGCATCATTGTGTGTGTGTGTGTGTGTGTGTGTGTGTGTGTGTGTGTGTGTGTGTCCCCATATTATGGCTAAATGTAGTGTTGAAAATGAGTGGAAATGCTTTTTTCTTTTTTTTTTCACTTAACTTAAGAAGACCTAACCTAACTTTCACCCCAAGACCCAAATTCAGGTATAGAAAAGGCATATGGAAATGTAGACAAGTTTTTTTTTTTTTTCCATGGTTCCTAATGTGTTTTGAACGATTCTGACGCTCATTTCTGTCACAAGTTACTTTTTTTATGCCTGACTTAGGGTTTAAAGGTGAAAGTTAGGGTAGATTATTTGAAGTTCTAAGAGGAAAAAAAAGGCATTCACTCTCTTTTGTAATTGTATATTTAGCTATGTTATGGGAGTTTGAGTTTTAAAGGGGAAAAAAAAAAAGATGCGGAGCTCTTCTGAACATTCACCTAGATTAACTGTGGTAGCTACGCATTTTTATCCTTAGCATACAATGCTAATAGCCCACAGCGCTGCAGTAGATAATTTGTTAATATCTTCTTCCTTTGGTCAGATGATTTGTGTAAGGATTTGGTCCAATACACTAACGAACACGGTTAACAGCAAGGTATTATTTCCGTATCAACCACCCCAAGAATCACAGCAAAATGATGGTTGGGTTTTAATAATAATACCCACAAAAGTCAAAGAGAAAACAACTTAAACTGTCAGGTCTTTGAGTGGCTGATACGGAAAATATAGCACGGTCTGTTTCAGTATTTCCAGCACAGGGATGGTTCCATAAGGACAGCTTCAACAAATGAAGAGCTCTCTACCAAGATGGCCGCCAGACACGGATGTTTATACAGTGACGTCATTAGAATCAGCTGAGCGAAAAGGGTCTATTGACTGTATTCACAAAACACTTCAAACCTTGAGCAAGGCAAGGAAAATGTTGTTCAATGCATCATCCAATCTTTTTTGTCCTATCAGGGGCGTACGTACACAAGGTTCGACTACTCATTCCCGACTTTTAAGGCAAGTGCGACTAAGTTTATTCGCCCGAATGGCATTATACAGTAACTATCACTTTGCCACATTCGGCAGTGGCGCCATAACCCAATACACCACCAGCCGTTATTTTGTTATATGGTCACTAACGAACGTAGAGAAAGGTTTCCTGGGTTGCATGAAACCATTTGGCTTGCCACTCATTGTTGAATCACTTGAGGCCAGTCTTGCATCGAGTGAGCGGATGGTGAGTGCCACCACCTATCACCAAGGTTAATGCACGTATACAGTATTTTTACCATAAACCAAGTGTTATTTGTCTACAGTATGTACGAGTACATTCAGTCAAAAATGTATCGTACTCTTCAGGTTCGATGGATGTGATATATAGCGAGTTCCGCAGACACACATGATAATGTAATCCAGTGCCTCCAGAAATATAGCGCCCAGTATGTGATGTTTTATGCAAGTCCATTTCCTAATAATTACCAAGGACAAAATTTGCACTTACAATAACAGGGTATCCCATATACCACAAAGCTACATCCATGTTTCCAAATTAAACGTGCGGTATGGGGGGTCTTTACTTTTTTGGGTGATTGTACATTAATGGCTCATAGTTTCTGCTTATCCTCTTCTCCTGACCGAGGTCGCGCTATGGCCAATATATAACGCCTGACTGGTAGTTCGAAGGTTCTGCAGAATGCAGGACTAACAGCGTGATCATGAACTCTTCCTCGTTTATTCTAGCAAAACTTCTACCACCTAGTCTTCTGCCCTAGAACGCCATTTATGTTTGTTCTTGCTGCTGCTAGATGATTCATTTCTGTTTAGTAGTGCGTCACAGAAGTGATATACCGGTAGTGAAAGAATGTATCTAACCTCTGCAGTATGAAAAATATCTCCTGGGCTGAATATGACTGTACAGAGACTACGAGAAAAAAAATGAAGCAAATGTTATCGTACTGCAGAGATTAACACTTAGCAACTGATCTTGGGTCGGTGACGGTCCCTGGCTACGACCCCCTCCACTCAGTGGAAGGAGTAGAGGGTGAGAGGAAATTATAGCACGCGAGTGCATATTGCCATTCCCAAAACCTCATTCTTATATTTACAAAACAGGCCACGCCTCACGCAGAGGAAGGAAAACGCATGTGAAATATATATATATATATATATATATATATTAATTATGAGTCGGTTATTGATCTGTTTATTTCCTATTGACACACTCAGTATCCCTCCCCTTCAATTATACTTCGTCTGCAATAATGTTTATTCAGCTTTGACAAGAGCCACCACAGTAAAGTAACTACAGCCAGCTACATCGAATTCATCAACCTTGAATCTCGAATTGTTTCCCATAAAAAAAAAAAAAGTTTGTATTTAGCATTATCGTCGTCTTCGTTTTAGTCATCCATCCTCATCCTCATCATCACTATCGTCGTCTCCGTCGCTGTCTTCATTTCCTTAGTTCAAAAATTCTCACAAGCTGATTACAGTCGTCTGGGGGTATAAAAAATAATATTAAAAAACGCCATGATAGTTAAGAGGGTTAAATACACACACACACACACTGACACTCACAGACACACACACACACACACACACACACACACACACACACACACACACACACACACACACACACACACACACACACACAGGCCTTTCGGAGTATTGTTAATCAAGGTAACCTGTGGTATTTGGCTGTGTTTTTTGTGGATTGTTTGATGCCCGAGAGTACTCTGCCTGATGATGTTTGTAATCTTAGTATTGGCTTATTTCCCTTGTTCCTTCCTTCTCCCTGTTCACTCACCGTCCCTGTTTCCGGCCTACTTAGGAAAATATCCTTCAGTCTAATTACGTATTTGGTAGCCTATTTGTGCTGTTTAAAGATTATTACATGAGGAAGATTATTAACTTCTCCATCACAAGAGGTCTTTCCCAACTTGAGTAAAATCTCTGTGTTCTAAAATAAGCAGAATGAAAAAAAAAAACTTAATTATAGGGAATGTTATAATGATTCGTGCAGTCGAAAAACACTGATATAAGCATTGTTTTTCTTCGTCTTCTTCTTCTTCTTCTTTGTGTGTGTGTGTGTGTGTGTGTGTGTGTGTGTGTGTGTGTGTGTGAGTGAGTGAGTGAGTGAGTGTGTGTGTGTGTGTGTGTGTGTGTGTGTGTGTGTGTGTGTGTGTGTGTGTGTGTGTGTGTGTGTGTGTGTGTGTTTCTCCCTTGGTCTCTCGTCAACCGGCAGTATAGTAATAAAGGACATGGATGTAACGTTAATTGTAGTTGCATGTGTTCTAGAGAAAGAATGAGACTTAGCAAAAGGAAGACTATGGTTTGGCAAATGGAAGAATGTGACTTGGCAAAAAGAAAGAAAAAATGTAACTTAGGTAAAGGAAGAATGTTACTTAGCTACAGATAAAATGTGACTTAAGTACAGTATGTGTCTTACCTGAGGAAGTGTGACCTAGCAAAAGGAAGACTAACTTAGCAAAACGAGAAGTGTGACTTAGCAAAAGGAAGTGTGTTGTATTGTGAAGTCGAGAGGCAAAACGTCAATACACAGCAGACCCATAGCTGTATTTTCTTTTTTGTTGTGTCTGCAAACGGCACATTAACAACAGCTCTTGAAGACTGTTACGTTAATAAAATAATCCGTTTGTAACAAAAATATGTAGTCGGTATACTAAAACGATTAATTATACTCCCATAATATTATTCAAATAACATATTAACCTCATGGAAATTACATAATACGTGAGAATATATTTAGATAAAGGAAAGTAATGGACAGTCAGAGTAATAAAGCGAAATACATGGTCGACCCAACTTTGTCAAAGCATAATAAGCCAGACGATGAAATATTTGCATGATTTATTATAATGGAGAGAGAAGGAAACAATCCGAAAGTAAAACTGATTGGGAATAACGAATAATGTATAGTCAAAACAAGTCACAAATGCCTTGCCAGTTCTGTGATCATATGAATATAAAAATTTGCGCAGTGAATTGACTCCATCATTCCAGGTACGTCTTTATACAGTGGAGCCCCGCTTTTCGCGCGGAATTGGTTCCGCGAAAAGTACCGCGAACCATGAAACCGCTCAAGTCGGGGCATTGATCCTATGGGAAATAGGCTAAATGGTTCCGGGACCCATGCTAACTCCTCTTAAAACCCATGTATGCAATGTAAAATTTACTGATCACACCTGATAAAGAAACTAGTATAAATACAAAGTACATAATAGGCAAGGAAACTTACTTGGAAGGCTGGAGTGAGATCTTAATGGAAGGGATGGAGGTGTAATTTCCAAAGCAGGTTCTGAGGCTACTGCGTCCCGCCACTTCTGGCACCTCCACCCTCCTCTGCCTCTGCTTTCTCCGCCTCCAGACTTGCTCCAGGGAATAATTGCCATCCCTGAGCAGTTTCTCCAACTCTGGAATTACCCTGGCTGTTTCTACATCGACACACTGAGCCTCGCCCTGGTATACAGCATGCTTCACCTTAGCTCTGGCCTTGAACCAGTCCATCCAACCCCTTGAAGCTGTGAAGTGAGAAGGCTCCTTGACCTGCAGTTTCTTGGCAACTCCAACGTAAGTGAGGCAGGTCTGGTCCTGTATCTCGGGCAAGAGACACTATGGTCCGTCTATTTTATGAAGAGTATTTGGGCGTTGTCCCTCTTGGGGAGTCCCCATCCCATAGTGTTGCCATACTTTGTACTGGGCAACTTAATCGGATTAGAAACAAGGCGCTAATGACAACTCTCCCTCCCAGCACTCCAATCTCTCTCTTCTCTCTCTCTCTCTGTGCATATAGAAATTGCATTTTTTATAGATTTATATCTATAAAAAGTCTATACACTTTCATGAATTTTTAGAATTTGAGGAAAAGCCTCCAGACTAACTGTCTGTCTGTCTTGTTGCGCTCTTATTCATTCCCTTTCTCCATGACCTTTCCCCCTACTCTCTGTTTCTGTCTGTCTGTCTGTCTGTCTCTGTCTCTGTCTGTCTGTCTGTCTGTCTCTGTCTCTGTCTGTCTGTCTGCCTGTCTCTCTCTCTCTCTCTCTCTCTCGCTCTCTCTCATTATTTTTTATTATGACTATGATTTTCTCCTTAAAGTGTGAGGCTTATTTGTGGTTTATAATTTCGATTTATTTTCCACACCACCTTTGAGGTTGAGGAAAAGCCTCCTGACTGTCTTGTTGCGCTCCTATTCAATTTCCACCACATTCCCTCCCTCCCTCCGTCTGTCTTGCCTTTTCTCCCTTGTCTCCGGCCTCTCCAACCTTCCTCCCTCGCTGTCCGCCTATCCTCCTTACGGTATCTCTATTCCCTTTCCCTCCTCTCTCTCTCTCTCTCTCTCTCTCTCTCTTTCTCTCTCTCTCTCTCTCTGTTACCGTCTGTCTGTCAACATTATGTTTTTCTTATGAATGTGATTCTTTCCACAAAGTATGATGTTTTATTTGTTCTCTATAATTTCGACTTTATTTCCACACCACATTTGAGGTAAAAGTCAAGGCGCGTTTTTTTTTTTTATGGAGGTTTTCCCCAGGAGGCCTATTCAACAGCTTTTGAGGGAACAATTATAGGTCCTCTGTTTGCTTTCTCTTCTAAAAAATACTTATTTACGTTGTAAATAAGTTCTTTTCCTCTACTGTGGAGCACACGAGAGCGAGTAGCAAGAATATGAGCATCCACCTCAGGTGGCGGCCAGAGTGGAAATGACCTGGATTAACACAGTCACTCTACCCTTACAAACGTGGTAACTTTGGAATGCAGCGTTGCCAAGTGTTGTGGTATTTATAAAAAGTAATTGTTATTAAAAGAAAAAAAAGAGGCATTTATAACACTATATGGCCTTATTAAAGAATTAAATATATATATACTGTAAATAAACTTCATTTAGAAGTAGTAAATAGCTGACATGAGACAGGAAGGTGTACACGTTTGGCAGAGAGGTGGCCTAGGAAATTCCCAAGAGGGACAACGCCCAAAAGCTTTTCATAAAATAGACGGACCATAGTACCCTCCCGAGACCACCTGCTAAGCCATTTCACCAAAAAATGTTTCACAATAATCATGATCCTATTGAAGTCTGATGTACAAGTAACTTGCCTGGCACTACCAACACTACCACCACCACCAAACTTCTTGGCTAGCTTAAGGTTAGCTGTTAAGACGTCACTCTTCTTCCTCACGCTTCTCACTGTTGACTCAGGAATCTTAAACGTTTTACAAGTTTCAGAATTCTTAGCACCGTGCTCCATCAGCGCCACAATTTTACTCATCAGATCATTGTCATACACACACTTCTTAACACCAACACGGTAGTCACGTTTCATTTTCCCCATACCTTTCATACTTGGCGGTTCCAACCTCTAACCGTCCCCTCTCTCAACCCCAGGACCACCTCCCACACCTCCAGAGCAGCAAGAAGCCATTGCGCAAGAGTAAAACCAGAAATGCGAACGCCAAGGCACAGAAAAAAAAGGCTCAGGAAGCAGGTATAAACACACAATGTGCATAGCATAACGGGTCTGCGGCAATGGCAACGAACAAGTGATGATCGCTCTCCGTGCGTACGGTTTGTTTACGTTTTTCTCGCCGCGAACGGAGGGGTTTTCCCGCGAAAGCTGGTGTTTGGGAATATCTGCAGGCTACCGCTAACCATGAAACCACAAACGATGATGCCGCTAACAGCGGGGCTCCAATGTATTCCATTTTTTTGTATCTTCATATGGCTTAATTCTGCTTAGAAGAGGTTTTAATTTTTTGCTTCTGTTCTGGTGTCAACATCTTTTTCCATATGAAGTTGTAGTATCACACATTTTACATAATAATTTTTAAAGCTCTTTAGTCATAATTAACAGTGTGTAATGAAGTGTGAATGATGAACAACCAAATATCATTTCGCTGTTAGCTGTGGTATAGGAAGGAGGTGGATGGCAGACCACAAGGGCCACCCTGTTTCAATTATAAAAGAAGGTTAGGAGAAGTGAAAAGATATTTGAATAAGTGCGTAAGTGTAAAGTCCTGGGGAACCATTTATTATGTTGGTATATGTGAATGTACTTAATACCATTTTATAGAGGTGTATAATGTGTTAGTAGAGTTGTCATTTATCTCTACTTTTTGCATAAGCCCAGAGTATATGTAATGCTCGGCACCTCACTTTTTAGCTGACCTAAGCACCGCGCCCTTGTCCGGCTCGGTGACTGTACAGCGTCAGAGAGGCCTTTTTACAGTTATAAAGGGAGGTGGTGTCGCTCCTACATATCTCTCGGGTCGCAGTTATATTATTCTGTACCCAATAAAGAGAGATTTAATCTGCTCATTTCTGTCACCTTACGCTACCACTTAATAACAGACCAGCTTCCACCTTCTCGTGGCAGAGGATCTTTGGTGGGAAGTGTCGGGCAGTGACGGCGAGTAGCTGACGTGCACTACAGACAGTGTCGTCGATCCAACACGGGGGTCTAGTTATACTACACAGCAGAACACTTAATATGTAGTCAACTGCTACTCCATAACGGCTACATTAAATTGTTTGGCCAACAGTGCGACGATACATTTTATTGGTGCTAGCGGTGGTACGATATTTAGTGCTAGCCGTGTACCGATACACTTCCTCGCAACATGAGGTCTCCTCTAAGGTAAATAGAAGAGTCTAGAGGTAATTACAGCAGAAATAAAAATGTTATTGTAGAGAAGAAATTAAAGGAGACAAAAAGAAAGTTTATCTTAATGTAAAATTGATGGAATACATATATATATATATATATATATATATATATATATATATATATATATATATATATATATATATATATTTTTTTTTTATGTGACCAACTCTGGGTATAGGCTTCACAGCCTGCTTTCAAGGCCCAGTAGTCCTCCTACATACCATACACCTCTACATGTCACCACTTCGGCGCTAACACCCACAGTCCATATTGAATACATGCTAGGGCTGTCTCATACAAGACTGGTGTATTGGTATTAGCGGGGGTATTTTTACGACATGTCGGCGGGTCTTCTGGTAGATCAGTAAAGTCTAATATTTATGAAATTCAGATCTTTAAACTGTTCCCTGCCCAAGCGGGATTTGAACCTGGGTCCGTTAGGACTGCAGGCCAACTCTCTACCGATTGAGTTATGCGTGGTTTGAAGGTTGAAACGAAAAAATTATACTTCGCTTGTTATGACTCAGCTACTCCCATAAGGTAAATACTAAGTTATGGTTGAGTGGATCTCGATGCGCCCTAGTTATGCTGTAAGAATGAGTCCCCAGGATTAATTTATTTTTATTATTTTTTTTTTACGTGTCCGACTCTGGACAAAGGCTTCAGGGCTTATTTCTTGGGGGCAGTGGCCTGTCCCAATGCCCAGTAGTCCTCCTACACCTCCAAATGTCACTACTTCGTCGCTAACACCCACCATCCATACTGAACATAAATGACTGATGTACTGGTATTAGCGGGGGTATTTTTACGACATGCCTGGGGGGTCTTCTGGTAGATCAGGAAAGTCTGCTTTTTTATGAAATTCAAATCCTTAAACTGTTCCCTGCCCCAGCTGAGATTCGAACGTGGGTCCACTAGGACTGCAGGCCGCCTCTCTACTGATTTGAATCCTAAGTTGCATTTGCGTGAAATTCAAGGGACATTAATTGTGAGGTAGGAAGAAGACTACTTACTTACCAATCAAGTCTACCCTCCAATCTGACTACAACTGGCCATCAACTGCTGTAATAATGGTTAGGTATCAATCGACAAGCTAGAACAAACGTGTCACAATACTCAGTCAAGGTCCTAGGCAGGGTCATTCACCATCCGTAGGAGAAGACTGGTCTTTTTAAAGCTTATTTCAAATAGCTGTGCTGCAGAATGCGACACATTATCTTCGTAGCATTTCTTTTTAGACGTACTGTATATTCTAGTGTTAGTGTCTTGTTACAGCTTAACATGCATTATGGACAGATGGATATTTTGGGTCGAGTTAAATCAGCATTCCAGTCTGACCACACTTGGCCATCACTTGAGCTGAGACGGACTTAAGGATCCTCGTCAGGTCAGAAAAATCGCTTCCTAGTAACAGCATCTCTATAAATATATAAACACGAGAGAAAAATATTTGGACAGTGAATTAAAGGTTTTGGCATGATGGTTCATATGACTAATGCAGATGATGATAAAAGCAGCATTAAAAGCTAAATACACTCACAAACTCTGTCTGTCTGTCTGTCTGTCTCTCTGTCTCTCTGTCTCTCTCTCTCTCTCGCTATTATTTCCACTCCCATTATTCCCGCTCTCGTCATTACTTCTGCTCTCGCTATTATGCCTCCTTTATTACTCTCACTCCTATTATTACTACCAACCCCCATTTTCTCTTACTCCATCTATTACTACTATCCACCTATTGTTACTATCATCATCATCATAATCATTACCATCATCATCATCATCATCATCATCATCATCCCCGCAGAAATTCCTACAGAAGCTGTGGTATGTGACAGTAGGCTATCCGGAAACAAGGAAAAGTATGAGAACCATGAAAACTCTTAGGGTCCTGATCAACCAAGTCGGTCATGTTGTCCTTCACACATCATTCAAGCCTTTTATATCATGGCGCCACCTCTCACAGGATACCAGGTGTGTATTATTCTTTGTATCTAATTTTGATATACATTTTGAGGGATAGGAGAGAAAAAGAAAAGGAAGGGGAGACAGTGAAGGATGAGGATGAGGATGAGGAGGAGGAGGAAGAGGAGGAGAAGGATGGATGGATGACGAGGAGGATGGAGGAAGAGTAGGATAGAGGAAGAGGAGGAGGGTGGAAGATGAAGAGGATGGAGGAGGAAGTGGGTGGAGGGGGAAGTGTGTGGAAGGGGAGGAGAAGGAATGTATATAGGTATGTGTGGTGCTCCTGCCAACCTGTTAGGTCCAACAGGATGGAGGTGACATACAACATGGAAATGAATCCTTTCCATGGCCTGACCTGGGAGTGAAGGTAAGGTATAGAGTGTGTGGAAGGGGAAAGAAAGGAGTGAGACAGGGAGAGCGAGAGATGAAGAAAAAGGAGGAAGAGAGAGAGCGAGGAGGACGAGGGGAGGGAAGGAGAGAGGATAAGGAAAAGGGAAAGGAAGACCAAGAGTGGAAGGGAGAGAGGGAGGGGAGAAATAAGAGTGGAGGGGAAAAGAATGGTGAAGAGGAAGAATCTGCGTCAGAATGCCAATGAGAATTTCATTATATATTTATACAATGGGTACTCTTAACTGAACTGTACATAGAAACCATTTACAAAATAATCACCAACAAATTTGTAGCCATGAGCAAAAGGGACAGAATGAGGGATTAGGAAAAGAGTCGCAAATTGGGTTGGAGAGCGGGAGAGGGAGAGAGAAAAAACGAAGGAAACAGAGCGGGGTGGAGAAAAAAGGATGATGCAGAGCTGAAGGGAGAAACTGGTGCTGAGTGAAAGAAGGGGCTTAGAGAATGGATGAAATGAATTACAGGCCAGGAGTGTTCAGATCTGAACCACATGCTTAAGCATCATCACCATCATCATCATAACCATAATCATCCAGTGGGTCATTTGGTCACTGATTCATCAATAATCTTATAATTTTCTACTAGGGGTACCCGCCGTTGCCTTGGTAAAACCCTATGATCGTGTATAACAGCATTGCCCGGAGCCCTTAACGGCCACTCCCCGTGTGGGAAAAGAACCCCGGGGTCCCACTTTACCCACTGAACCTATGCTCCTCCTTAGGCCCATTTCCCCAGGGATATATTACACATGGACCTTTTACGACAATGGACTTATTTTCCCATTACACGCCACCCACCAACCCTGCCCTCTCACCGCACTCGCCCTCCCACCCCTCCAATCCGATCCTGAAGAATAGTGTGGTTGGAAAAAAAGAAAGATACATATATTAACAACCATGTTGCCTCCATGTTGACCTGATTATTTTGTTACTAATAAGTTCTAAGCTTAGTCATCAGGATCGCCACTTTAGCAACTGTAATATACACATTTAAAAACGCTGTAAACAGCTCTTTGACCTGTTTTAAGAGTTCTATATGCATCCTCCTCGATTTTCATAGAGGACTGACAGACGGACAGAAAAACTTTTGTTTTACGCATAGGGATTGACAATCTTCAGTTAATCCATTGGTCGGTCGTCATAAAGCTTCATTGGGGTGAGTACGATACAGAAATGGAATATATAAATGTAACTATCATCAGAGTGACCAGGGAAAAACCCTTAGGAAAATACAGTAACATCCATCCATCCATCATCCAATCCTACATTGCCCCATGAGAAGCGTAGGAGCCCGGGACTAGGCAGTTGGTCCTGACATTTAAGATAAGAGTGACCAGCCTCACTCATCCCTGAGTGGCATTACATGAGCAATCAACCCCAACCATACCTTGGATATAAACCTTCACCCGCTCAATCCGATTGGAGCGCGATAATTACCCACTAAACCACCAGGCGCCAAAATTTGGTTATGTGGTTACCACCCAGCGTAGTAAATGGTTTCCTGGTGTATGGGAAACCATTGGGCTTGTCATTCAGTGTAGAGTCACCCACAGGCAGAAGGAAGAGGAAAGAATGAAGGAAAGAAAGACAGAAAAGAGAGTGTAAAGTTACCCGTAGGCAGAAGGGCAACGAAAGAATGAAGGAAAGGAAGACAGAAGAGGATGGAAGGAAAGAAGAATGGAGGAGAGGAAAGGGAAAACACCCGACAGCAGCACTACATTGAGTGAGTGGATGATGAGCGCCCCCACCTACCACAAAAAATACAGTAACAATAGTAACAAATATTTTATTACCTTAGCCTCTAGAATCTGTTGACTTACTGTACTGTGTTTATTATTGGTCATGTCAGACGATTTAATTCAAGTTTAGAAGGACCTCGTACTGATGTGGTTATTGAAGGCCGATTCTTGCTCCTTGGGTCTTCCCTAAAAAGAATGAATCATCTGGAAACAGCAAGAACTCAATACATCATTGGATTTAAAGGATTTAATGGTGTATTCATAACAAACCATATAAGGTCCACTGGAGAACCGGACCTTCTTGAAGGAAGCGTGGTAGCCAGATTTAACGCTTCCTCATACTGGCCAAGTACATAAAGGAAAGGATGTCAACAGTGAGGAAGAAGCAGGTGAAAGTGGAAGTGTTTTAATGGTTGTGTTTGTGTGTAACAGTCTGTATATTGGTAGGAACCGACGGGGCGTAAACATTGGCTATATAGGAATATGGAAGGACACACACTCAGCACCCACTTTAAAATGTCCACCAACGTTTGGGTATTGAACCTTAAGCCAGGCGAACAAGCAAAGCACGAGACGAAAGCTATAGCTGAGCTAACGCAATTTCCATTACTAGTTAACCCTTTTCATATGGTGAGGTAATGTCTAAGTTCATTATTGTTACCTCCAAAAGATTATATGGGACAGAGGAAAGCTGTTTTGTATTAAATGGGTTAGTGAAGGCTATGTCCCACCCGTTCATTTCAGTAAGTCTTTTGTAATCAAAATAGAATCATTTGATGGTAGCAAGTATGAGCTTAAATAATCTGTCTAGATAGGTTCTGGAGGTTTTGGTTAAGATGTATTATTCCAGTCAAAGGTTCAAAATAAACTCTGGATATCAGCGACACACACACACACACACACACACACACACACACACACACACACACACACACACACAGCTGCTTTCATTATCTATATATCTCAAGCTCTCCCTTCACTGTTTCAGTCTGTTAGCCCTGTAAGTGTGATGACTCCTTTACATTTCAATTTTGCTGCTACCTAACAGTAATAAAAGCTTATCTCCTTGAATCCAATGCCTTTTTTTTTTTTTTTTTTTACGGCAAATATGTTATTTTGAAAGATTTCCTCTTCTAGCTGCAGGGGTTAGGTGAAGCCTTCATTAACCATTTTTTTGTTACAGGTCCTTCATAAATGAGAAAAAAAAAAAATCTCTCTATAGCAAAAAGATGAAAAATACGTCCCAGAGTTCAAACGGAAAAGGATCCCTCACAGTGAAGGGAATAATAAAGGCTGTGTCTCACCTCTGCATTTCTGTTAGTCTCTCCCTAGCTGAATGAAAGGATATCGAAATGGCAAAATTAACCAGCAGACATAACGGACAGGGTGAACTGTAACCCATTTAACGAGTAGAGGTCATTATGAAGCTAAATATAATCTGCAGCTGGTAGTATGAAAAAATACATATAGCGTTACCTGGTAATTCTGTAACGTCGGTTTTCTTGTCAACGCACTTCCAGATGATTTGCGTTCAGCGCAGGGAAATCCACGTGTGCTGAAGCGTTTAATTAAAGCCTATTTAAACTCTACTGTTCCATAAGTCTCCATAGAGCTCAGTAAGTAGTCGGTAAGAATAAAATGAAACTTTAAGAAAATTAAGTCACCGAAGAGAAGGGTTTAAGAATTGTCGTCGTCAGAGATTTACCGGAGACTGTTTTCAACTCACTGACGACGAGAGGCTAAAGCTTGGATACTACTACTACTACTACTACTACTACTACTACTGATAATAATGATAATAATAATAATAATAATAATAATAATAATAATAATAATAATAATAATAATTACTAATATTAACAGCAACTATAATAACAAACGCCTCGCAGTAAGAAAATATAGCTCACTGGTTGGATGTAAACTGAAATATGCTTTTTGCGGTCGTCACACAGGCAACCGCTTCACTCCGGTGATGTATTTCAGATTGAATCCCTACTACCACCAGACCATTATTTTCAGCTTAGGAGAGCCACCTTGTTATCGAGGTGTTAAGTAAAGTAATACCCAACCCTTCCTGATCCAAAAGTCTCTTGGAAGGTAAATAAGTCTCTAAAAGGAGCAAAAATTACATGAGAACTACGTCATGGGTTGAATGAGGTAGACAGAGAAAATGACTTTATTTTAATACGAGTTTGCTATTTTTCCTACCCCACTTCTTTTCTGTCCGAGAATTAAAAAGAAAAAATAGTGGTGCAGTCCGTCTCAATCTCCTCCTGTCGTATTTTTACGAGACTAAGACTGGCCACGCCCATTTTCTGACATCTCCTCACCCTCATTCTGCCACCATGACCACACCCATCCTCTGACATCACAACAACCATCCTCTGATACCACCACACCATCCTCTGATACCACCACACCATCCTCTGATACCACCACATCATCCTGTGATACCATTACACCATCCTTTGCCACCACTACGGAAAACAGTCTACTTCACACACCACCATACCATCACACGCGTCCAAGACATTAGTAAACCCCTACCTCCACTGCTAACAACCAACGTCCTGCCAACAATACATCCCACCTCAACAACATTACCGGCAACACCAGCTCGCTGCCATCACAATATCCTTGCTGTTCTACCATCACTGACCATTTGCACCTCCTGAGTCTGCTGTATAGACAGTACGCCCTACTTCGTCATTAGTAAGGACGACCCCATCATTGTCAATATCATTTGCTACCACCAATGGCCACACCCATCTTCTGCTTACTCCACAATTTTTCCTTTTATAACAAAGCACTTCACCCAAACTGCAGTAGCACTATGATCTGCATCCTAACTCTGCCAACACAAATGGCTGCACCCTTCCTCTGACACCACCAAGGACGACATTCACCCTCTGTCAACAACATACCACCCTTTGCCATTACATTTGACAGCTACTTTTGAAACTATAACTGAC
>NC_137043.1:13480613-13488113 GCF_032717465.1 Coenobita brevimanus | reverse complement strand
TTACAGCTAGCCCTGCAGGAGGCTCGTGCTAAGGAGGCTGAGTTTCAGGCTCATGCTAAGGAGGCTGAGTCTCAGGCTCGTATTCAGGAGGCACAGGCACAGGCTCAGGTACAAATTGAACTTGCTAGGATTCAGGCAGACCATGAGTATCGCATGAAACAAGGTAGAACTGGATCATCTAACTCTGATGATTTTGATGTGGCTAAAAATGTTAAACTTGTCCCTCCTTTTAATGAATCTGATTTAACCAAGTATTTTCAGTTGTTTGAGAGGGTAGCTACAGGTTTTAATTGGCCCAAAAAGTATTGGCCAGTACTCCTTCAGAGTGTTCTCACCGGTAAAGCTCAAGTAACATGCATCTTTGCCTCAGGATCAATCTGATAATTATGATGTAGTTAAGAGCTTGATTCTTAAGGCCTATGAGCTTGTTCCTGAAGCCTATAGAGTAAAATTTAGGACAACTTATAAGCAAAATAAGCAATCCCATGATAAGTATGCAAAAATCAAAGAAGATCTGTTTGAGCAGTGGTTAAATTCTAAGAATGTGGATTCTGATTTTGATAAATTTAAGCAGATGATTTTGCGGAGGACTTCAAAAGGTGTATTAATAAAGATGTAAGCCTATATCTTGATGAGAAAAGAATAGATAATTTGTCTGATGCTGCAGTTTTAGCTGATGAATATGTTCTCCCTCACAAGAGATATTCTAAAGAAAAAAGGAAAGCTGAGAGTAAGTACGTTGCCTCTACTCAGAGTACAGGTAACAGGAAAAAGAATAAAGATGATGTTTCTCAGGAAGTAAATACCAGCTCCACCTCTAGATTTCAGAAAAGTAAATGTACTTATTGTAGTAAGCTTGGTCATACTACGGAGAAATGTTTCAGGAGACAGCGTGATGTGAACAAAAAGGAGTCTTTAAATATTCAGTCAATTGGTCTAGTGTCCACCCTTGAGAGTTCCCAGAATTATTTAACTGAGTTAACTGAACCTGCTTTGAGGGGTAAATTAAATTCTCATGATGAAGCTCCTCTTTTGAGCAGTAACGTGGGTGACACTCTCAAGAGTTCATGTGCTAATTTCCTGTCTGATGGTTTTGTCAGTCCTCTGGACACTAATGACAGGAAATCAGTTAAAATATATCGTGATACAGGTGCTTGCCAATCCCTTATGCTGACCAGTGTTCTAGGCTCTGATGTTAATTCCTCTGATGAAACTGTAATCTTACAAGGTGTAGGGAATACTCGTAATTACTTCTCTGTCCCTCTGTGCAGAATGAATTTAGAGTCTGGTTTTGTTAATGGTTCCGTTATGGTTGGGTTGGTTGAGACACTCCCAATGTCAGGTGTAACTTTCTTACTTGGAAATGATATTGGTGGAAGTCAAGTGTGTCCAGCTCCTCAGTTGTCTAGTGAACCAGTGACTGCGACCCAGGATTGTGATGACCCTGATGTGTTCTCTGCATGTGCTGTCACTAGGGCTAAGTCTAAAGTTACTGGTGACTTAGAGGATAATGATGATGATGATGTTATCCTAGCTGACACTTTTCTTGCTAATTTGGACCACTCACCAGATGAGGCAGTACCCCGTAGTGTTGATAATTTGTCTCGTCAAGAGTTGGTTGAGTTGCAGGCTGCTGACCCTGAGTTGAAAGGTCTAGCTAACTCTGCTTGCAGTGAGGAAGAGTCAGCTGGTGCTTCTACTTGTTATTATATAAAGTCAGGAGTACTTATGAGGAAGTGGAGACCCCCAACAGCATCAGCCGACTGTGAATGGGAGGTTGTACATCAAGTTGCCATCCCTCGTGTTTGTAGGCAGGATATCATTAGAGTGGCTCATGATTCCAGTTTGGCAGGACACCTTGGAGTGAGGAAGACTGTGGCACGCATTTTGAAATACTTCTACTGGCGAGGTATCTTCAGGGATGTTTCCTGGTATTGTAAGTCTTGTCACACCTGTCAAGTTGTGGGGAAGTGTAATCAGACCGAAAAGGTTGCATCTCTAGTTCCCATTCCTCCTTTTGAGGCGCCATTCACCCATGTGCTGGTGGATATTGTGGGCCCTCTTCCTAAGACTTCTTCAGGATTTTCTTATGTGTTGACCCTGATTGATGTGGCTACTCGTTATCCTGAAGCCATTCCACTTAGAAATCTCTCAGCAAAGAACGTGGTTAAGGAAATGCTAGGGTTCTTCACAAAGTTTGGTCTGCCCAAGGAGGTACAGTCAGACTGGGGAAGTAATTTCATGTCAAATGTTTTCTAGCAGTCTCTGAAAGAATTGGACATCACCCAGATCACGTCTTCAGCTTACCATCCTCAGAACCAAGGAGCGTTGGAGAGATATCAAACACTCAAATCGATGCTCAGGAAATACTGTTTGGAACATCAGAAAGGTTGGGATAAAGGTCTTCCATTCATTGTATTTGCCTCAAGAGAATCTCCAAATGAATCACTGGGCTTCTCACCCTTTGAACTACTGTTTGGCCATGAAGTAAGAGGACCCCTTAAGCTACTCAAGGAATGCTGGCTGTCGGAGGAAGATGACGTCAACCTGCTGGAGTATGTGATGAAGTTCAAAGAACGGCTGTCCACTGCTTTACAGCTGGCGAGAGAGAATTTAGGAGCTCCTCAGGAGAAGATGAAGACTTGGTATGATAAGAAGTCCAGGTTACGCCACTTTCAGCTAGATCAGGTTTTGACTCTGCTACCAGTGCATGGGCAACCTCTTCAAGCCAAGTTTAGTGGTCCTTATTTCGTGGAGAAGAAACTCAGTGATGTCAACTATGTCATTGGCACACCAGATCGTAGAAAGAACAAGCAACTTTGTCACATCAACATGCTAAAGTTATATCACAGGCGGGACGAATATAACCCAGTCTGCACTGTAGCTGTTCCACCCGAGTCTGCAAGTGAAGCTCTCCCATGCAGTATGAGCCTGAGTGATAGTTTGGGGAAGAATCCTGATATCATGAATGATCTCCAGACTAAGCTTTCTCATCTTGCTCCCGAGGAAAGGCAGGAGTTGTCGGCATTACTGCGGGAGTACCCGCAAGTGTCCCGTGCCACTCCATGAAGAACCACTGTGTTGATTCATGATGTCGATGTTGGAGACGCAAAGCCAATTAAACTGCCTCCTTACCGTGTGAACCCAGTGAAAGTTCCTCTCATCCAGAAGGAGTTTGACTACCTGTTGGACCACAAGATGATTGAGCCCTGTCAGAGCGAGTGGAGTTCTCCTGTCACTCTAGTCCCTAAGCCAGGTGGGTCACAGCGGCTTTGCATCGACTACAGACGTGTTAATCAGATAACCAAAACAGACATTTACCCTCTCCCTCGCGTGGAAGATTGCATAGACAAGATCGGAAAGGCTAGGTACATAAGTAAGTTTGATCTGTTAAAGGGATACTGGCAAGTATCTATGACTGAACGTGCTAGAGAGATCTCATGTTTTGTAACACTAGGTAAGACTTTTGCATCTTCTGTAATGCCATATGGTATGAAGAATGCACCAGCCACTTTTCAGAAGCTCATGAATGTTGTAACAGAGGGTTTGGCAGGGTGTGTTGTTTATATTGATGATGTATTAATCTTCAGTGACAACTGGAAAGATCACCTATGCCATGTCAGTAAATTTCTTGAGCGTTTGGTTCAGGCTAATCTTGTAGCTAATTTATCAAAGTGTAAGTTTGGTCAAACTAAAGTTCAGTACCTTGGGTACGGAATTGGTGATGGACATGTTGCACCACCAGGAGCTAAGGTTCAGGTTATAAGTGATCTTCCCAGACCTAGAAGTAGGAAAGAGCTACAAAGATTTTTGGGAATGGTAGGTTATTACAGGAGATTTGTTCTTAACTTTTCGATTCTTGTATCACCACTTACAGACCTACTGAAAAAGGGAGTTAAATTTGTCTGGACCGATAACTGTGAATCCTCTTTCAGTAAACTTAAAGCTATCCTTTTAAGTCAGCCAGTGCTCGCTACTCCAAATTTTGCTAAGCCTTTTATGATGGCTGTTGATGCAAGTGATATAGGAGCTGGGGCTGTTTTGCTGCAAGAGGATGATCAGGGTATTGAACACCCTGTATCTTATTACAGTAAGAAGTTCACTCCACCTCAAAAGAACTACTCAACTATTGAGAAAGAGCTTTTGGCCTTGATTTTGGGTTTACAGCATTTTTCATTTTATTTGTGTTCTGGTTTTGACCCCATAGTCATTTATACCGATCATAACCCACTGAAATTCCTTAGTAAGTTTAAAGATAAAAATCAGAGATTGACAAGATGGAGTCTACTTCTTCAGGAGTATTCATTAGACATACAACATGTCAAGGGGAAAGAAAATGTTATTGCAGATTGCTTATCTAGACTTTAGACAGATTGTTTTAGAGTAATAAGAAATTTCCTTTGTAAATTTCTTTTTCTTTGTGGGGAGGTGTTACATAGCCTATGATTTCATCATCCCTTGTATAATTCTAATTTATGATACAGTTTTGTTCATGATTGCATTATTCCTTTGTATGATCTTAATGTACAGTATGCTGCATGTTTGTTCACGATTCGCCACGTGGCTTCCATAGTGACCAGGCTTGCGTGTTCTACCTCACTCCCCCTTTCTCCCCCTTATAGTAGAGCAAGTCGTTCTTTCTGTTGTTCAGAGCAGGACTGTCAACTCTTCCTCCCCTATGCCTTTATTTCCGCGTCCTTCTTACAAGTTGAATCAAGCTCTGCCGGCCCCTATATAATGAGCTCAGTCTCTGCATTAGTGGCCACTTAGATCTACTCCTCATTCTGTTCACATCTCTGTCCTCCCCTGTACAGTATATTATTATTTTTGTGAGTGCTCAGGAAGTCTCCAGCCATCTAGCTGCTGTATAATTTGAGTATAAGTGTTATTACCAATTTTCTTGTACTGTATAGCCTAAGGCGTTAATTCTTAAGCCTGGTAAAGTTTTTATGATTCATATTGGTTCCATACTGTCAGCCAGTATTAGTAATATTTTGTTGTTGTTGTTGTTGTTGATTCTCTCCTCATTAGAGGAGACCGGGCCTTGCTGTAGCCCGGTTGGTGGTGGTTGGCTTGAGTAAGGTAAGGGGGAAGACAGCGCCTGGGGAATGCCCAGCACACACGCCCTGTCTCCTGGCTGAGTTTGCGGTGTGTGTGAATATTTTGTATCTGTAATATGAGAAAACCGGATAATGCTCAGTTAAAGCAAGATATAATATTATTACATAATATTTTGTACCTGTAATAATATTATATCTTGCTTTAACTGAGCATTATCCGGTTTTCTAATTTTATCAGGGCTGACTTAGATAAATTTGCTCTTGCTAATTTCGTGTTAATAGAGGCTATTGCAGTTAACCATATATGTAACCTGTTTTGCCATTACATTATCCTTATGAGTCCTGAATGTTTAGTTGTTAGTTTGAGTATTAAACTTTAACTTGTAATTTTACCTAAGTCTTTTGTTTTGAACCTGGAAATTTGCGGGACAGTAGTGATTTTAGTATTCTCACTTGAAGTGTTCATTATCTCTCTCTGTTCCGTAACAATATATATATATATATATATATATATATATATATATATATATATATATATATATATATATATATATATATATATATCATCCGGACTTCCCTTCCCACCCCAGGGGAGGGTGAGGAGTAGCAATGTTCAGACAGCCAAAATTTGCCCAATCTAATGGGCCACGCTTCCATTCACTCATCATTCAAGCCCCTGGAATCCTGGCTCTATCGGATATGCCAAAAACATTCACCACGTTCTGTAGCTTCACATAATCGTACCCGATAGAGTCAATCCAGACTCTTCCATGTTAAAAAGGGTGCCAAAATCACTGATCATGCACTTCTCACAACATTCATCCAGCCAGCTCGATCTCAGTCAGTTCCCTAGCCTCACCGACTTCCAAACCTCTCTTCCTCACACATTCATCCACCATATCCCTCCACCTCCTTGTCCTACCTTGCCTCCTCCCTCCTTCGAATTCGCTCAGATATGCCTTTTTCACCACTCTATTGTTATCCATTCTCTCCACATGACCATACCATCTTCAATACACTCTCTTCGATTTGGTGTCCACCGACTTCCTCACTCCACACCTTTCACGAATCACATTATTTCGTATCCTATCCACCCTGTGTACTCCACATACTTTCCTCAGCAGTCCCATCTCCACTGTTCTTACTCTTGACTTTTCTTTTTCATGCCACACCATAGTCTCACATCTATATGTTAAAGTTGGCACTAACACTCGTTCATGTAAGCCTTGTGAAACTGCAACACTCAAGCCTCAGTTTCATATCAAGGCCTTCATTGCACCAGCTACTTTTCTTCCTTGTGTCATCCTACTTTCAACTTCATTTGCACATTTTGCTCTCTTTTCTATCACTGTACCCAGGTATTTGAACTCTCTCACCAATTCCAGTCTCTCTCCATTCACTGTTACATCGTACTGGGAGTCACCTTCTCTCTCAATAACCATCACTTTACTCATTTCTACATTTACTCTCAAGGCACGACGCTCACAGACATCAGCAAAACTCTGCACCAGCCTACCAAGCTTTTGTCCGGTACTCGCAAGCAGTACTGCATCATCAGCATACAACAAATTTGAGTTATTCCATCCATCACCATTCATTACCAACGCCATCCCTCTCCGTTACTGGTGTTTTTACTTCTCTCATCACCCCATCCATATATAATTATATTGAACAACCATGGGGACATCACACAACCTTGTCGCACGCCCACACCGATCGGGAACCATTCACTTAGATGCCCATTAACCCTTACACATGCTTGACTACCATCATAAAAACTCTTGACGGCACAAAGCAGCTTACCCTCTACACCGTACATGCGCAAAACTTTCCACAATCCTATATATATATATATATATATATATATATATATATATATATATATATATATATATATATATATATATATATATATATATATATATATATATCATACGTGCGGTGTGCCGAGGAGAGCATGTGATGATTGTCAGGAGTGAAAGAATTGATTTTCCTGGTGAGTTGAGTGTGTGGAAGTTTTGTTACTTGGGAGACATGTTATGTGCTTGAGGTGGGCTTTGAGCTAGCTCTGTAGCTAGAGTGAAGAGTGGCTGGAAGAAATTCTCCTGACTCTGAGAGAACTTTCCCTCCGTGTTAAGGGATCTTTGTATGCGGCATGTGTTAGAAGTGTAACGCTGTATGGTAGAGAGATCTGGGCAGTAATGGAAGATGATATTTGTAGGTTCATATATACAGAAATGACAATAATTAGGTGGCTGTGCAGTGCGTCCTTGAATGCGAGGCATGGGAGGTAGGTTTTACGAAAGAAAACTTAAGAGGAAGGATGGGACTGGAGTGTATTGATGATGTAGTGAGGAGAGGTAGATTAAGATGGTTTGGGGCATGTGGGGAGGGTGGGGGATGACAACTAGGTGCAAAAAGTGAGAAGTGTAAACTTTGG
>NC_137043.1:13453113-13478113 GCF_032717465.1 Coenobita brevimanus | reverse complement strand
GTCGGAATAACACAAATATTCTATTCCAGCTAATGCCAGGCGTTTTCATTAAGCTGAAAATGAATACTTGGAGGCTGAGAGAGATTAGACTGATGCCATTAACCCCACTGTAGTCACGACAACCCTGAGATTCTATTCCACCTAAAGCCAGGCGATTTTATTCAGATAGTGAAACATAAAAGTTGATAGTGTTTATTGCCTCTGTACTTGGTCAGGTCGGAAGGAGATAAAACTGAGAATGTATGTCTGACTGTGAGGTAGAGAAAGGGAAAGAAAAGACACGAGCGAGAGAAGATGCAGTGAGGGAGGTGGGGAAAGGCTAGGAAAAGAGGTAGTGGAGGGAGGCAAAGAAAGAAACGCTAGAGTCGGAAGGATACAACCGAACAGAGAGACTGGAGTAAAGGGGGTGAGGGTAAGGAGAGGTAAGGGAGAGATGTGATCGGGGAGAGTGGGAGGGTAAAAGCAGGGAGAGGCACGAGGGATGGTAGAAGCTACCCTGTATTGTAGCAGACGTAGGTCAGACGGAAATATTGTTGTGGATGACAGTAAAAGTGGCAGCGAGGCAGGGTGAGGCAGGGGAAGAAAAAGCAAGGTATAGAGGTTTTTGTTGTTGTTGCTTTGCCCCGGTCTGTCTGGCTGAGCAGACCCGTTAACCGCAGGCCCATCCCATGCAGTGAGCTGATGTTCCCTTGCGGTAAACATCGCCTCGCCACAGAAATGCTAGAAGAGTGTGGAGAATTTGTTCCTAAATGGATACCGCATTTGTATCTCTCATCCCAGGTAACAGGGTCACCATAGAAGGTTCCACATCACCCCGTTATTCCGGTATATGGTTACCACACAGCGTCGTACATTGTTTCATGGATTACAAGAAACTGTTTGGCTTGTTAGTCAATGTAGAGCCACCCGATGTGGAAAGATGAGAAAAAAAAAATGAAGGAAAGGATGGGAGAGTTTAAAGGAGAGGAGGGCAGAAAGGAAATGTGTTGAAGTTCAAGGAAGAGTTAGTCAGCACTACATCAAGTGAGTGGATGTTGGTGGCATCCACTTACCAGCAGGGATAGAGGTAAGCACAAAAGTAGGGAGTGACAAAGGTCAAAATGCATGGCGGGAAAGTTAGGGAAGCAGGGAAGGGATGTAGGAAATGTAATGTAGGAAAGTAGATTGGATGGAAATATTGCTAATGGAAGATACCGGTGTGGAAATGGCGTCGTTTGAAGCACATGAAACTGCAGGGGAGAGAGATAGGATGGGAGATAGAGAAGGGGATGGCTGGAGAGGATACGTCAAAGGATTATTGTAGCGGTCAGGTATGGGAGGATATGGTACCGACTCGTACTGCAGGGAAAGCATGACAAGGGAAGGGAATGGGAGGAAAATAGAGCGAAGAAAATGTTAGGAAGGTAAGGGTAGGGGACCTGATGGGAAAACAGGACGGAAAGAAATACAAATGAGGGAGAATATGGAAATGGAGAAGAAGCATGAGAAAGAAGGCAAGGGAGATGGATGGGTAGAGAGACAGGAAATAAGCGGATGGTGCAGGAGAGGAAAGGGCAGGGGGTAAGCAGGGGAGAGAAGGCGAATAGGAAAAACAACCCTGAAAGAAGATACGACTGACAGTGAAGGGCAGGGATGAGTCCGGGACATGAGGAGGGAGAAAGGGTGTGAGACAGATATGGAGGAAGACGAGACGGGGGGAAAGGCAATACGACAGGGAGAAAGGCAGCTGAGGAAAAGATATAGGGAGGGAGAGCGCAACCTTTCCATTTTTACGAGGCAATTATTTCCTTACTGAAGGCAATTATTGGGTGGTGATGGGGCCCTCGTTATAGCTGCGCCAATCCAATACTCCAGCACACAGCACCACGTTGTAGAATTTTCAGCGGTTCTGTTTCTGGGCTCAACATGCTGGGTCGAGTATTAGGTTCAACTGCTGTGTTGTTTGCAGGCTCGAGTAATTGTGGGGTAGTTTGTGCTACAATTTACAATCTCTCTCTCTCTCTCTCTCTCTCTCGTTTGTTTTTACCTACCAGGTCAAGTAATTCTTCGATTTTTTGGTTATTTCAATTAGCCGTGGGCTTATGTGCTTCCAATGTTTGAAGGTTCGGAGGAGTTCCTGGCTTAGTTGCGATTTTACATTTATTGTTCTCAAAATTTTTAGGCTGATTTACCATTTTGAGAAGAGGGATTTTCATGTGCTGCAGTTTGTGAAAGTTCCCAGATTTGCGGTTAATTCCCCGAATGCAGTATTTTTTTAATACCTTTTTTATTATTTTTACCGTCTACAGAAAATACAGTGGCGTTATTTTCAAAATGCAGGGTTTAGATAAAGCCTCCATTGACATATTCTTTTCAGTCTGAGTATAATCACGTGGTGTTGGCCAGAAGAAAATGAAAAAAAAAGTCATCTGATTAGTTAAGTCGCCTTATTTAAAACCTCCAGATGTTATGGGTTACTTCTGTCAACAGTTTTCTTCTGTTCAGTTACCGCACAATATTGCTGGTTCGAGTGACCTGAGGTAAAACTATCTTAGTATTTGTAGGTTCGGGCAGTTTTGGATAAGTTTGTTCTATGTTTTGAAGGTCAGAGCAATTTTGGCGTAAGTTGTTCGGTTACCTGAAGATTTGGAGATTATCCAGAGCAGGTGCAATGCAATATTCATGAATTTGCAATTTTAGGAATCCGTTGCTTCACAAATTGCTGATTAGAGCAGCTTCGGGAGGATTTGCTCTAGGATTAGAAAGTTCTAGCAATATGGAGTTCATTTTTTTTTTTTTACTGGTTTGAGTACACTGATTCCAACTGCTTTTTGAGTCTGTCTCATCTGGGTGTAGTTTCATCTGCACACACTGGTGAGAGTAATTCTGTGTTCTGTACAGGGGCGAGTCAAATCCCTGACGTCTATATATGAAGGAAGAGGTGATAGAGAGCTCCTAATCTCACAAGACTGTGACGCCTATCTTCGCTCTTGTCGCTGTTCGCTCAGCAGTACAACTGGGGACCTGGATCTATCAATGATGGACGCGTGTCGTGGTCTATAGAAAGACAGGAACTTGGTAACTAGTGTTTCTCTGATTTAACGCCCCATGTGTAGTCGGTATGTTATTTATACTTTCGGCTACGTTCATCCATATCTGTGAATTCTCCTGTGGACAGAAATTCCACGACAAACTTCTGTGCATCATGGAGTTTATAGGATTCGCATCCTATAATTAAATTAAAGTTTGGAACTTGTCTAGCCTACAGTGTTATCATCATCAACAAACTACGAAACAGTTCGAAATTCAAAGTTGTAACATTGCATACTGTACATTCCAAAATTTGCCTTTATATAGACAACACACACACACACACACGCACACACACACAGATATGTTCATGAGGCTGATGGTGTTCAGTTAAGTTTTCTTGTTTTTCGGTTCATAGTAGATACGGTTGCAGCTTTGGACATAGCACGTACCTTCCCAAATGTTTATGGCAGCCGTGATGGCGAGATGGATAGTGCGATGGGCTGCACCTGCGTGTTCTGAGTTTCATGCTGGCTGTAGCATGGAACTGTTGTGATTTCGAGGCTCATGTCACCATGTTCACTGCACTTCTCAGCGGAGTGCCCAGTAACCATAGCACAAGATTTGAGAGTAATACTCTTCGCGTACTACGCTCGAGATGGTTGGTATTAATGTCCAAGAACTGGGTGACGTGTGAAGGCTATTGGGTCAGTCTTCTGTTTGTGTGGCGTAGGTGGGCAAGTAGACCTTGGGAACGGACCTGCTAACCTGTGTCCAGAGTCAGATGCATAGAATACCATGTGGGAGGGATATCAGATACCTCTGCGAACTCAGCAAAGCATACGCAACCTAGTAAAGTGAAATTCTAATGAAACAGTATCGTACTCATTCCTGAGTGATTACACACACACACACACACACACACACACACACACACACACACACACACACACACACACACACACACACAGAAGAAATATCGAATTATAAGAACTAGAGAAATACAGAGCCAGTGTGTGAATGATAGACAAAAAGTGGGCATAGATAGGTAGTTTAGGACAAGCAGAAAGAGACAGAGACGCAATGACAGAGGCAGACAGAGCCAGCGAGAGGGACAGACACTGAAAGATAGAGACAAAGACATAATGAATGATGAGGAAAGAGAAACTGACGGAGGTAGGCGGGCGAGCAGGCATGCAGACAGGTAGTTAGGCAGACAGAGAGATACAGTGACAAACAGACACTGGCAGGCAGGTAGCAAGATAAGGGCAGGCAGGCAGACAGACACACATACAATACGGCAGTCGGTCAATTAGTCAGTCAGTCCGTAATCGCTGCGTTACATTTCCCCTTGCATGTCCTTGGATAACATTACGTGTAAAACAAACCAACAGCGATAGAATTATTTAACTATGGGAAATCGGTAGTGTAATGGTTAGCATAGTCGCCGAAGCCAGAGAAGATTAATTTCATTCCTGGACCGGCCAGACTCTTGGACAAAGCTTGTTTTACCTATATCCATATCTACCCTGCAGTACCATAGTGAACTAAGACGTAAATCTGATTATTGCGTGCAGTGTTCTGAGGGAAGACTGTGACTTGGAAAAAAAAAATGTCTGCCTTAATCTCTCTCTCTCTCTCTCTCTCTCTCTCTCTCTCTGACCTTTATACATGTTTGTTTTCATATCTTTTTTTCTCATCGTAGTTTTGTTCTTTAAAGTTTGCTCAAATAATTGAGATTCACTTCTTCATTTGTTCGGTATTATTATTGCTGTTGCTATATTCGTGTGTGTGTGTGTGTGTGTGTGTGTGTGTGTTATTATTGTATCCATTTACGTTGATGTGTATGCATTTTTAGTTTTTGTTTGTGTTTATGTGTGCTTGTGTGTTTGTATATATATATATATATATATATATATATATATATATATATATATATATATATATATATATATATATATATATGTGTGTGTGTGTGTGTGTGTGTGTGTGTGTGTGTGTGTGTGTGTGTGTGTGTGTGTGTGTGTTATTATTGTATCCATTTATGTTGATGTGTATGCATTTTTAGTTTTTGTTTGTGTGTTTATATGTGCTTGCGTGTTTGTATATATATATATATATATATATATATATATATATATATATATATATATATATATATATATATATATATATATATATATATATATGAAACTCATGCAGTAGCTCTTGATATCTCTAAAGCTTTCGACAGAATATATATATATATATATATATATATATATATATATATATATATATATATGAAACTCATGCAGTAGCTCTTGATATCTCTAAAGCTTTCGACAGAGTATGGCACCGTTCCCTGCTGTCCAAACTCCCTTGCCATGGACTAACGTCTTTTGTTCCTTTGATTTCTTCTTATCTTAGTGACAGGAAAATAAGAGTAAAAGTAGATGATGTATATTCGAATTTCCACTCAATTAACGCCGGCGTGCCGCAGGGATCAGTTCTGGCGCCAACCCTATTTCTGGTTCATATTAATGATCTCTTATCTGTCACTCACAATCTCATTCACTCATATGCAGATGACTCAACACTACATAGTTCATTCACACTCAGACATCCATTTACAAAGTCTAATATCTCTACCTCTCAACTCAGTACAGTCATCTCCATAAATCAAGATCTATCTACAATCAGTGAATGGGGACAAAACAACCTTGTCTCTTTTAATGCTAGTAAAACTAAATATACAGTTTACTAATAGACAGATATTACCAGATTCGTACATTACCTTCAGTGCTACTAATATTCCCATCTCCAAAAATATTGAAATTCTTGGTGTCTCACTTAACAGTGCCCTCAGCTGGACCTCTCATGTCAGATCACTTGCTAAAACCGCCTCAAAGAAACTTGGATTATTGTACAGAGTCCGTATCTTCTTCGCCGATGAGCAGTTAGCTATAATTTATAAGAGTCATGTGCGCTCTCAGCTTGAATATTGCTCACCCTTGTGGAATGGTTGTGGAGAGGTTGCATTAAGACAACTAGACAAAATTCAGAATAAAGCTGTTAGAATCATTAACAACCCTGCCATTACATATAAACTACCTCCCCTGCAAGTAAGAAGGAATGTTGCCTCCCTTGCATTATTTTACAGGTATTTTTTTGGCAAATGCTCAGACGAAGTTGCGTCCATGGTGCCACCTCTCCATGCCTTCCCTCGTGCTACACGGGCATCTGGTAGCGCCCATGACTGGAATGTCACTCAACCATATTGCAGAACTTCTGCCTATCAGAATTCTTTCATTCCCCGAACTGCATCTCTCTGGAACTCGCTTCCCCAGAGTTGTTTTCCTCCAAATTTCAACCTACAACTGTTCAAGTCTAACAGTTACAGATATTTTATGAACAGAGGACACCAGTAATCTGGTGTATGGATTTTTTTTTTTTCCCCATTTGTTTTTCCTTCCTCCGTTCTGTTATTTAATATATATATATATATATATATATATATATATGTGTGTGTGTGTGTGTGTGTTAATCCTGGCAGTGTTAATCTTATAGTCGGAACAACACTAGTAACCTATACCAGCTAACGCCAATCGATGCTGTTCGGCTGAGAGTGGATCCAACGAGCATCGATGTATTAAGGGCACCATTAACCTCTTCACAGTTGCGGTTATTCTAGCATTGTATTCTAGTTAACAAAAGATTATTTTAGTTACAGAATGATGCATAGGCAGCTGATAAGGATAACACAAGTATTCTATTCCAGCTAATTCCAGACGTTTTAATTAAGCTGAAAATGAATACTAGGAGGCTGAGAGAGATTAGACTGATGCCATTAACCCCAATGTATTCACAACAACCCTGAGATCCTATTTCACCTAACGCCAGGCGATTTTATTCATCTCGGTGAGCCATACGAAAATGGTGGTGTTTATAGCCTCTGTACTTGGTCAGGTGGTACGGAGACAAATCTGAGAATATAAGTCTGACTGTGAGGCAGAGAAAGGGAAAGAAAAGACGCGGGCGAGAGAGGATGCATGGAGGGAGATGGGGAAAGGCTGGGAAAAGAGATAGTGGAGGGAGGCAGAGAAAGATGTGCTAGAGTCGAAAAGATGCAACTGAGCAGGGAGATTGGGGTGAAGGGAGAGAGAGTAAGGGAAGGTAAGGGAGAGATGTGATGGGGGAGGGAGGAAGGGCAAAGGCAGGGAGAGGCACGGAGGGATGATAGGAGTTATGGCAGCGGAAGTAGGTCAGAAAGAAATATTGCTGTGGATGACGAGAAAAGTGGCAGTGAGGCAGGGTGAGGCAGGGGAAGAAAAAGCAAGGGATAAAAGTTTTTTGTTGTTATTGAGTAGCCCCGGTCTGTCCGACTAAGCAGGCCCGTTAACCGCAGCTAAGCAACCGCCCCTGCAAGGCCATCTCCTGCATTGAACTGATGTTCCCTTGCGGCAAACAGCGCCTCGCCACAGCAATGAGAGAATTTGTTCCTAACTGGACGCCGCATTTGTATCTCTCAACCCAGTTAACAAGGACACCATAGAAGGTTTCACATCATCCCGTTATTCAGGTATATGATAACCACCCAGCGTCATAAATGGTTTCATGGATTATAAGAAACCGTGAAGCTTGTCACTCAATGTAGAGCCAACCGATGTGGAAAGAAGATTAATATAAAGTGCCAGGAAGGATGAAAGAGACCAGAAGAGAGAAGGGAAGGCACGGAAAAAGAATGATAAAGGTGAAGGAAGGCAGCACTACATCAAGTGAGTGGATGATGGTCGCCACCACCTACAGGCAGGGAAAGAGGTAAACAAAGACTAAGAAGGTGAAAGAGGATGAAAGTATGGAGTGAAGGAGGAAGGGGCAGAGAAAAGAAGTAGGAAATGTAATGTAAGGAAGTAGATTAGAAGGAAATGTTACTGGTGTGAAATACAAGAATGGGAGTGACAGTTTGACACAGAGGAAGAAACTCCAGGTTAGAGAGGTAGGGTAGGTGACAGAGAAGGTGATGGTATGGGAAAATATACGGACTAGTATTCCAGGGAAAACATGCTAAGGGAAGGAATGGCAGGAAAGGGCATGAGAGGGAAATAGGGAGTGCGAAGGAAACAGTAAGGAGGGCAAGGGTAGGAAACTTGATAAGAAATGTAGGACGGAAGGAAATACACCCGAGGGAGAATGTACGAATGGAGAGAAAGCAGGAGAAAGAAGGCAAGGGAGACATGGGGAGAAAGGAAAGAAGTGGATGTTGCAGGAAAGGGAAAAGGTAAGACGTAAGCAAGGGATGGAAGGAGGTTAGGAAATACAACTGCGAAAGAAGACACGACTGACAGTGAAGGGAAATGATGAGGCGGGGACATGCGAGGGTAGGAAGGGTGTAAGTTAGACATGGAGGAAGAGGAGAGGGAGAAAGTCAACACGACAGGGAGAAAGGTAATGTTTTATTGTTGAAGGCAATTATTGGGCGGTGATGGCGCCCTCGTTATCGCTGCGCCAATCCAATACCCCAGCACACACCACCACATTGTAGAATTTACAGCTTTTCTATTTCTGGGCTCAGTTTGCTGGGTAGAATAGTTTTAGGTTCAAATGCTCTGTTATTTGGAAAAACGAGTAATTGTGGGGTAATTTGTGCTACAATTGACAATCTCTCTCTCTCTCTCTCTCTCTCTCTCTCTCTCTGCCTCACAAGCATGCCGTCATTTTTTTTTTCTTTTGATACCTACTAGTCGTGAACTCATGTGCTTCTACTGTTTCAAGGTTTGGGGGAGTTCCTGTATTAGTTACAATTATACGTTTATTGTCGAAATTTAGGGTTGATTTGCCATTTCGAAAAGTAGGATTTTTATCTGCAGGAAATTTTTAAGGTTCCCACATTTGCGGTTAATCCCTTAAATTCGTTTTTTTTTTTTACATGTCTTTTTTATTGTTATACTATCTACGGACAATACAAAGGGGTACTTCTCAAAATGTAGGGTTAAAGATAAAGCCTTCACTGATAGATATTCTTGCCAATCTTCATATAATCATGTGGTATTGGCCTGAAGAAAATGAAAAATACGTCATCGGATTAAATAAGTTGCATTATTTAAAGCTTCCACATGTTACGGGCTACGTTTATCAGCAGTTCTCATTTCTTTTGTTCAGTTACCACACAGTCTTTCTGGTTCGAGTAATTCCAGGTAAAACTGTTCTATTATTTGAAGGTTCGGACAGTTTAGGAGTCGTGGTTGTATGTTTTGAAGGTTCGAATAATATGGGGGCAATGTACTCGGTTATCTAAAGGATTTGTGATTTTCCCGTTCAGGCACTACAAAATTTTCACGAATTGGTAATTTCAGGAAATCGTTGCTTCACAAATTGCCGATTAGATCAGCTTTGGGTTTATTTGTTCTAGTATTGGAAAATTCGAACATTATGGAGTTAATTTTGACTTTATTTTTATTCTGGTTTAAGTAGCTTTGAGTCTACCTGTTCCTAGAGTCAGGCTCTTCTGGGTTTGGTTTCGTCTACACAACTCTGGTGAGAGTAAAGCTGTATCCTGCACAAGGGCGAGTAAAATCCCTGGTTTATTCTGCAACGAAGAGGTAATAGAGAGCCTCCTAACCTCACAAGGATACGACTCCCAGCTTCGATCTTTTCGCTGTTCAGTCTGCAGTACAACTGGGGACCTGGATCTATCGATGTTAGATGCGTGGGGGACTTTTTGATGAATGGTCGTGGAGAGGGCAGACGTGTGCTGAACTCTTCTCTAGCTGCAGGATTGCCTCACCGGCATTAGTTTTTGTTTTTGTTCGCCACTAGGGCGTTTTTAAAATAAAGTTAGGCTGCTGGTACTCATTTTTCCTCCCCTCCCTATTTTGAGATACAATAGGTGTTTGTGTCTTTTTCTGAGTTTACCTATGCTTACTCGCCCACGGAGGGTCACCCCCCCCCCACTGATCGCTCTGGGGCGTGAATCGACACGGTCGGGCCTCCCTGGAGTGGTTTGAGAGGACAACCTCAGACCTAGGTGTTCTGCCCCGGGTTATTCGTCCTTTGCTTGTCTTCTCGCCTTCTTCCTACTTCCTCCGTTAAGGGGGAGTGGTACCATGGCGGACTCCCAGGCGGTCCTGATTGACCCCCGACTGAACCACTGACAGACTGCTCCCAAACTGAACGGCCCCAGACGCTCACCCATCTAGACATCAATGTAAATAACGCCTCCTTCGTGCTACTTCATGCGGTTGGTTCCACTCCCCTGTCCAGCCTCAATCCCTTCATCATCAAGAAGGTGATTGATGGGTGTGCCGGTGAGGTGGAACAGGTGAAAAAACTTGCTAGTGGGGACCTTCTAGTAAAGACTGTAAACTGTGCCAGGTCAAGGATTTGATGATGTTGAGTAAATTCCACTGTTATGATGTTGTGCCGACGATCCCTCACTCCATGAATTCCTGTAAAGGTGTTATCACCTGCAGGGACCTCATGGTAATGGAAGAGGACGACATCATCCATGAACTTGCTCAGCAAGATGTAATTGATGCACTTTCATAACTCGTTTCCAGGAAGGCAAAAGGACGAAGACAGCCACAGTAGTTTTGACTTTTGGCAAAGTATCTCTCCCTGCTAATGTGAAAGTAGGATATGAAATTATTAATGTCAGACCGTACATTCCCAATCCCCTTCGTTGTGCAAAATGTCAGCTCTATGGACACCACGAAAAGACTTGTCGGGCTTCCAACTTCGTGTGTGGCAAGTGCGCGGCTGTAGGACATTCTGCTGAACACTATACATCCAAGACTGAATGTTGCTTTCACTGCAGGGTGCTCACTCCACTTCCTCTCGGGTTTGTCCCAGGTGAAAGGAGGAGAAGGAGGTCTGCACAGTGAAAGCAACTGAGGGCATATTCTTAAACGATGCTAGCAAGAAGGTGAAGGAGTTGCATGCAACTCCCAAGCCTAATATCTCTTATGCATCGGCGGTTGTGTCCCTTCCCGTGATGTGCACCGTGGAGACACAGACTGACCTTACCTTCGCCTCTCATGCCACTAGCCCTACCTCTCAGTCTAGACTCCCTGTACGTTCCAACTCTCTTACAGACATCCCTATCGCAACTTCCTATTCTCAGGCTGCCGCTGCTCCTTTGCAGTCGGTGCGGCCAAAATCGAAGTCCGACAAGTCTGATACGATTAATCTGACCACCCTCACCAAACAGTCGACACGTCCTCACATTCTTCCTGCTCCTGGCCCAGTGAGGGAGAGAAAGAATACCTCTTCCTCAGTGGAGTCTGGGAGTCTGGTTATTGATGAAAATATGAAGGTTTCCGTCAGCAAGCACTGGGAAAAGTCCCCTGGTAGCCATTCGCCTGTTGGCGGGCGGTATAAAAAACTAAGAGCACTGGCCACCCTTGTAAATCTTAAACCGTCACTTTCACTATATTACAGTGGAATTGTAGAGGTGTCAGGAATAAGTTACAAAATATAGCAATCTTGCTTTCCCTACACAGGCCAGACATTGTTTGTTTACAGGAGACGTGCCTGGAGGATCATCCTGATCCTCCACAGTTCCAACACTACCATTTTTATAGAAGATAAGAAGGTCATGGAGTTGCCATATACACACACAAATCACACCCACAAACGGAAGTGATTCTAAATTCTACTCTGGAAGCTGTCTCGTGCAGAGTAGAATTTAATAACTCGTATCTGTCTATTTGCTCTCTGTACTGTCTTCCACATGGCCCCATTGATAGTGATGCTTTAAATTCACTATTTGAACATCTCCTTAGGAGTAAGTTAGTGTTGGGTGACTTTAACACCCATCACTATCAGTGGGGTAGCTTGAGGATCGATGGTCGTGGGGAGCAAGTAGCCGACCTAATACTACAGTCCAACCTCCGTCTTCTGAACGATGGTAGAGCGACTCGTGTAGATGATTGTACTGGTAACTTTTCGGCCTTTGACTTATCTTTGGCCTCCTCTGGTACACATCGAGATTTCTCGTGGGATCCTTATGACGATTCCTTGGGAAGTGATCATTTACCCATCTGTCTTTCTTATACACGCGACATTGTTTCGGATCCTCCACCTCCAGAATTTAACTAAAAGAATGCAGATTGGGGATCCTTCTCAAGGATCACCAATTTAGATATATCTGGGGAGACCATAGATAAAAAATGTAACTACTTCCATATTACACACAGCTGAGGCTGCTCTTCCCAAGACTTCTACAGTTCATGCGACGCATAGAGCACATTGGTGGATGCCGGATTGCCGACAAGCATTAAGGAAAAGCAATAGGAGATACAGGATTTTTGATAGTCAGCCCACTGAGGAAAATTTTATTGCATAAACACAGGCACGGGCTGAGGCAAGGAGAATAATAAGAAGGGCCAAACGTGACTCCTGGCGGTCCTTTGTGTCCACGGTGACTCGTACAACACCATTAATTAAAGTTTGGTCCACTATAAGAATATTAAATAATAAAATCCCATACATCCCTGTGACCACCCTGCAGGCGAATAACACCATCTATGACGAGTCCGTGGACGTTGCTAACATCCTCGCCAGGAGTTTCTCCCATATAAGTAGCCAATTATGACCAGCATTTCCAACATCATAAACGCACTGCTGAGCTACAGTTAATAGACTTTGCCACAGAAGACGTAGACTCCCCGTACAACCAAGAGTTTACACTAGATGAACTGCTCATTGCCCTTAAATCCTGTAAAGACACCAGCCCTGGACCAGACACCATCACATACGGTATGATCCAGCATCTTAATCAGGACAACCTGATTAAGATGTTAGCTTTGTACGATGAGATTTGGGCGTCTCGAATGTTCCCAAACTCATGGCACTTTGCGCACGTCATACTGATACCGAAAGAGGCTGGTCGTCTTATGAATCCCACTTCATTTCGTCCTATTGTGCTGACTTCTTGTCTACATAAGGTCATGGAACAAATGGCTTCTTTTTGTTTTAGAGTCGAAGAATTTGTTAAATGATCAACAATGTGGCTTCCATAAATACAGAAGTTCCCTAGATCATTTAATGAATTTGGAGCATTGTATTGCAGAGGCATTTGCCAGTAAAGAATTCATGATAGGGGTGTTCTTGGACATCCATAAAGCCTAGGACATGACATGGCGACACGGTATACTAATGAAGCTCTATGCTTATGGTTTAAGAGGTAATTTGCCTATTTTTATTTCAAATTTCTTAAGAGACAGAACTTTCTCTGTCAAACTCCCCCATAACGTAACATCGAATATATTTATCCAGGAAAACGGGGTGTCGCAGGGAAGTGTTCTTAGTCCCACTGTATTTAGTATTATGATCAATGATATTCTGTCATCAGCTCCCATCCCGAGGAATCTTAAATACTTGCTCTACGCTGACGATTGTGCAATATGGCACTCTTCCCATAATGCACAATATTCGGCTGGGCAGATTCAAGCAGCCCTTGATTCCGTCCACCAATGGGCCTTGCAGTGGGGATTTAAGTTTTCCGTCCCTAAGTGTGCCGTCGTAGTCTTCACTAATCGTAACGTACCTAATTTGTGCTTAACTTTGGATAATCAGGCGGTACCTTTTCAAAATTCTGTAAAGTTTCGGGGAATACATTTTGATCATCGATTGAACATCAAAATTCATGTTAATAATTTGCTTGCTCGTTGTGATAAACCAGTACATGTCCTCAAGTACCTAGTGGGTACTACATGGGGTGCCGACAGAAAATCTTTATTAATGGTGTATAAGTCCCTTATTCGATCGAAGCTAGACTATGGCGCACAGATGTATGGCTCGGCATCCGATGCCATGCTGAAAGGATTGGATGTGTTGCAAAATAAATGTTTGCGAATGTGTCTTGGAGCTGTCCGGTGTACCCGTGTAGCTCATATGGAAGTGGAGGCGAATGTGCCTCCCCTCCATATTCGCCGTAACCACCTGGCTTGGTCCTATGGACTTAGAACATTTAGGAAAAGTATTATCGGCAATGCCACCACCTTCTGCGGGAGATGCGTCGGCCACTTGCCGTTTGCCTCCACTTACTGACTCAGGAGCTTGGTGTGGACCTCAGTGACTGTGACAAGTTGGTGTCAAAAAATATAGTGCCTTGGGAGCCACCCGGCTTTACAGTGGATGTATCATGGCTCCCAGCACCAAAGACCAAGGCGCCGGAGGCGGAGGTCCACCACTTGTTTCGTAACATCATCATTCGTCACTTGGAGTCCCACCAATTGTACATCGACGGCTCCAAATCGAGTGAATGTATGGGTGCTAGTGTATGGTCGACTGAATGTGCCCTCAAGTATCGGTTGCCAACTCATACATCTGTGTTTACCTCCGAACTTTTTGCTATTGACAAAGCCATAGACAATGCTCTAAATTCTCAGCATGACTCATTTGTCATATTTTCAGACTCGAAGTCAGCCCTTCAGGCAATTGCATCTTGCACTACAGATTCTCACGAGATCCAGGGCCGCATTGTTAATAAGTTCCATTCATGCAACAAGTCATTCACGCTGATCTGGGTGCCTGGTCATTGTCGCATCTATGGCAATGAGCAGGCTGACATACTTGCAAAGTCGGCTGTAGAACTCGAGGAGACTTGGGACGTTCCTCGTGATCTACGGTCGAGTCTCTCTCTCGGAAAGAAATCAATAAATCTTTTGTGGCAAAGTCAGTGGACCAGACTAAATATTCGAACGTGTAAGCCGTACTTGGGCGACTGGGCCACTGCCAACCGTCCCAGTCGCCTGGAAGAAAAAGTGTTGGCGCGACTACGGCTTAATGCCACCATGCTCACGCACATGAAACCTTATATGGAAAAGCGATTCCCACCGCACTGTGACATCTGTGATGCGGTGTTATCTATCAGTCATATCATCCTGCGCTGTCGGCGATTTATTCGTGAACGTGCTTCACTTACAAACCCTCTCGCACACGATAAGTTTCAGTAAGTTTTCTGGCTCACGATTCTACACTACGAAGCCGCCCGGCCGGGGAGTGCAGGTGCGGCAAATTTGAGCGAATTAAACACATTCTTGCCTTATTTTCGCCACCCAAAAATCCATGTATTCCCATGAAACCTATCTCAAGGTATGCATCGATGTTTGTTCTATCTGATAAACAGGACCAAAACACAGGAAAACACCAGCAAAAAAAGTTATTAGCCCTGGAAGCATGGTCGAGTAAACTGTTTTCACTTCCCAACATCGCCGTGTGAATGTTTTCCATCATACAGGAAAATGATCTAATAAGTTTTTATAGAGAATTTCATCAGCTTTCTAACGAAACAAATCCGGCTGAGATACGATGTATACTTTTTGAGAAAATGGCCAAAAACTGAAAGCCATTTTCGGAAAAAATTCACTGACCTCTGAGAGCTAAGGTTTCCCAGGCACCTTATGTTTTTATTACATAGTAATATGCCCAAATTCACCAGCTTTCCCCATCTCAAATAAGAACCCCATACGCCTCATAGTTCTCGAGTAAATCGAAGAAAAGTACTAGGCACTCCGTGCGTGATTGACTTTCGTGATGGGCGCACGGCGTACGCAATGTTCCCGTCTACGTAACAACGAATTCTTATCAGAAATATTACATAGTTATGTATTGTACATATGTAGAATTTACTGCTCTTCATCATGGTTCAAACGTGAAATCGATACGTCCAATAGTTTCCGAGTAATTGGCCGAAAAACAGAGAGTATTAATACGAGCATTTTTCAATGGTAACAGCCGGGAAGAGACACTCATTTCCACCGCCTTTTCTCGCACAACGCGTAACATAATGCTTACATTTTGGTATTGATCATACGTAGAATTTAGTGGTATAAATCATGGTTGTTACAGAAAATCGATAAGTCTAACAGTTTTCGAGTAATTGGCCGACAAAGTGAGGTTAGTACTCCGAGCGCTTGTCCCTGATAACAACCGCGAGTGAAAAAAACATTTCCCTCGCCTTTTCCCCCCAAAAACGCTACCCAAAGCTTACATTCGGGTATTGATCATACGTAGATTTTAGTGGTATTGATGATGGTTGTAACAGGAAATCGAAAAGTCTAATAGTTTTCGAGTAATTGGCCGACAAAGTGAGGTTACTCTTCCGATCGCTACCAACTTTTACACACACTGTAATTTCCTTGCACACTTGCCTGAAGACTATGCTACCAATATTTTTTCCCCCTATCTGTACATACTATTACATCTTCCATGGATGTTTTCCTATTGTTATAACCTACTACACATAAACATAACTCTTCTATTGTTACTGCTGTGGAGATTTACTTTCTTTCATATGTGTAATCTGTAGGAGAAAATGGTTATTTGTCTGAAAATTGGAGAGGTAATGGTAATAGATTATCATATATATCAACAAAATTTGCAGAACTCACTTCCTCCAGGGGTGTTGATCCACTTTGACCAGGGATTTGAAGATGAGGAGTTATGTAGTGTGAGTGTGTTAGTGTGTGTGTGTTAGTGTGTGTGTGAGTGTATGTGTGAGTGTGTGAGTGTGTGTGTTAGTGTGTGTGTGAGTGTCTGTGAGTGTGTGCGTGAGTGTGTGTGAGTGTGCAAGTATGTTAGTGTGTGTGTGTGTGTGTGTGTGTGTGTGTGTGTGTGTGTGTGTGTGTGTGTGTGTGTGTGTGTTAGTGTGTGTGTGAGTGTGTGTTAGTGTGTGTGTGTGTGTGTGTGTGTGTGTGTGTGTGTGTGTGTGTGTGTGTGTGTGTGTGTGTGTGTGTGTGTGTGTGTGTGTGTGTGTGTGTGTGTGTGTGTGTGTGTGTGTGTGTGTGTGTGTGTGTGTGTGTGTGTGTGTGTGTGTGTGTGTGTGTGTGTGTGTGTGTGTGTGTGTGTGTGAGTGTGTCTGTGTGTGTGTACACTCCACTAGGGAATACTTTGTTTGGTATGGAACCGTTCAAAGCAATCCCCTACACAAAGTGGCACATCACAAACAGGACACATGTGACTTGTGTCCCTCCTCATCTTGCCCATGGAACACAGGGTGCACCGCAGCCTCCTCTTGTTAGGGATCCTCTCCCAATGGTGCCCCAGTGTGTTGTCCAGCCGCAGTCTGTGGTCAACAAAGCGACGTCGCCTGCTGGGCTGGAGTCCTGGGTGTCCCTGGTCCTGTCGTCCTGGAGGTGCAGCTGCAGGCCCGGGCATGTCAGCGACAGCGGGTTCTCCCGACGGACCAGGAAGTGGTGATGGCTCCCTCTCCACCTGTGCTGGTTGTTGAAGTGATGGTGGTTGTGGCTCCTGTGCTGGGACTCCTCCTGCAGGTGGTGCTCCGGGCTGGTCCGGGTCCCCTCTTGGTGGCGCAGGAGCCAGTGGTGTTGGCAGCTGTGGTGGTGCTGCATCAGGTGCTGGGAGTCCTGCTGGCCGTCGGGCTGGAAGATCAGGGGCATGGTGAATGACGTGCCCTGACGGAGGCCACTCTGCTTCGTCGAAGAAGAGGAGCTTGTCCACGATGTCTTCAAGGAACTCTAGCAGAGTGACTGGCCTCCGTGTGCTTTTCTTGTAGAGGGCGAAGGCGTTAAAAATCGCCGTCTGGATGAGGTAGAAGGTTACCTTCTTGGTCCACTTGACGGTCCGGCGTTGCAGTGGGTAATATTGGACCATCTGGTCAAAGTGGTCTACCCCGCCCATATGGCGATTGTAGTCATCCACCACGACGGGCTTGTCCACGGTTTTCTGGACGTAGTTGGTCGTCCCATCACGTGCCCTGGTCTTCCCTCGAACCCGCTTTGGGATGGTGTCTGTGCTGTGGAAGGTGGAGATCATGTTGACGATGCGCTTGTCCTTCCACAGCAGCACCATCACATTATTTTTGTGCATCGCTGTGATGCCCGGCTCCGGTAGATCCTTGTTCCTTGCGATGTCCTGCAGCTGCTTAGGTGCTCCTCTAGCCAGGCGTAGGGTCCCACACACATAGGTTCCTGCACTGAAGAGGAGTTTGCACAGGGATACAGAGTTGTAATAATTGTCCATGTAAACTTTGTATCCCTGATCCCTCAGCGGCTCTACGAGGCTCCATACTGTCTGCTCCAAGGTCTTCTTCTGCCCCGTATATACCTCGAAGTTCCAGATGTAGCCCGAAGAAGCCTCAGCCAGGATGTAAAACTTGATGGAATACTTGGCAGGCTTCATTGGGTTGTAGACGCGGAAGCTGAGCCTCCCCTTCCAAGCCAATGATCCCTCATCCAGGCTGAGATGTTCTTCGGGTTGGTAGGCGTTCTGGAACCGCTGAAGGAGGTACTTGAGTACCGTGCGAACCCTGATGAGCCGGTCTTGATTGTCCCTGGGGATGGCAAGCGAGTTGAATGCATGGAAGTGTTTCAGGATGGCCCTAAAACGCCTTCCACTCATCACTTGCGAAAAAAGGGGGTAGTTGTGGAGGCGGGAACGATGCCAGTAATGCCTGATGGTCGGCAGTGGCACTACCCCCATGAAGAAGTAGATCCCCAGGAACTTGGCCATCATCTCTTCACTGCAGATGAACCATGAGTCCAAACCAGTCCCCAAGAATGCTGTGTAGTTGTTGGTCTCGCGGGTGAAGTACGCCAACAACTCCCTGGTAAAGAAAAGCTGGAAAAACTGCAGAGGAGTTCTTGGCGTATCCACCTTCATCCCTGGGGATCCGGTAAAGGGCCCATTTGCTGGCGTGAATGGGCCACTGCTCCACCCCTCGTCACGTGCGTCAAAACCTCTCGCACGGGTCGCAGCGGGTCAGGGTTCCGACACCCTTGTGCCTCCTCAGCGACCCCTTGGCCAGCCTCCATGGCCATGCTGAGGACCGCGGCGTCCTCGTGGAGGTGAAGGTGGTGATGATGACGAGGACGATGACACTGTCTCCTCGTTGGGGTCGGTGATGGTGTCTCCTCTTGCGGCCCGGCCAGGGGAGGATGACACAGTCGCATCCTGCACCAGTTCCAGTGCAGAAATTGCACGACGTGCAGGTGCCAGTGTCACAAAACTCGGCCCTGCCGGGGACGTCAGGCAAGGACTGGAGGCAAGAGGTGGAGAGACAGCGATCGCTCTTGGTCCGAGAGGTCCTAGAGGAGACGATGCCTGTTCTTGAAGTGGGGACAATGGCTGGGTTGAAACTTCGGACACCGGTGGTGTTGGTGTCCGCTCCCGTGTTGGCAGGCGTGGTGGTCCAGACGCCTCAGGGGTGTGCTCCTCTATCTCAACCCAGTCCTCCTCACTTGAAGCACCGCTAATCTCCTCATCCTCCTCGCTTGTCGTCTCCTTCTCAAACAGAACCTTCTGCCACTCCTCGGATGAGAGTCCCTTTCTGTCCATGGTGTGTTGATCCTTGGCAGTTATTTTCAAAACAAGTACAATGTCTTTTTAGGTTCTATGCTGTAAAACAAGAGATCTTATCCACCCTCACGCAGCACCTTCCACTACGAGTATCACTACACAGGTGATGTTATATGTTTCCAAAGGACCAATCGCTGCACCATATACGAACATTTCACATGAACGATACCTGTTCAGTGTTTTTCCATGCTTTCATTACTGTTCATTGTCGTCCGTGGGTGTGTGCCATACAAATATATATATATATATATATATATATATATATATATATATATATATATATATATATATATTTTTTTCCCAATGTTCTCGGCCCTCCTTTTCCGAAGGTTACCCCCAACTACGATATACTCCAAGAAAATATTATATATATATATATATATATATATATATATATATATATATATATATATATTGTTACGGAACAGAGAAAGATAATGTACACTTTAAGTGAGAATACGAAGAGTCACTACTGTCCCGTAAAGTTCCAGGTTCAAAACAAAAGAGTTAGGTAAAATTACAAGTTAAAGTTTAATGCTCAAACTAACAACAAAACATTCAGGACTCATAAGGATAATGTAATGGCAAAAACAGGTTAAATATATGGTTAACTGCAATAGCCTCAATTAACACGAAATTAGCAAGAATAAATTTATCTAAGTCAGCCCTGATAAAATGAGATACCAGATAATACTCAGTGAATGCCAGATAAATTATTACAGATACAAACTATTATCAAAAATGACTGACATAAAACCCAACACGAATTACAAAAACTTCACTAGGCCTACAAATTAAACTTATGATATACAGTACAAGAAAAAATGCAATAACAGCAATACTCAAATTACACACAGCTGCTAGATGGTTGGAGATTTCTTGAGCACTCACAATAATAATATCTGTACAGGGGAGGACAGAGATGTGAACAAAATGAGGAGCAGATCTAAGTGGCAATGATGCAGAGACTGAGCTCATTATATAGGGGCCAGCAGAGCCTGATACAACTTGTAATAAGGACGCGCAAATGAAGCGATGGGGACAAACGGTCGACAATCCCGCACTGAATAACAGAAAGGACGACTTACTCTACTATAACGGTAGAAGGGGGGGACTGAGGCAGAACACGCTCGTGATCAAACATGCAGCATACTGTGCGTTAAAATTACACAAAGGATGATGAAATCATAGGCTATGTAACACCTCCCCACAAAGAAAAAAGAAATTTACAAAGGAAATTTCTTATTACTCTAACACAATCTGTACATGGCATTACAGAACATGCAAATGTCTTTCCTAATAGTACAAAACATGAGATCTCCCTAGCACGTTCAGTCATAGGTACTTGCCAGTATCCCTTTAACAAATCAAACCTACTTATGTACCTAGCCTTTCCGATCTTGTCTATGCAATCTTCCACACGAGGGAGAGGGTAAGTGTCTGTATTAGTTATCTGATTAACACGTCTGTAGTCGATGCAAAGCCTCTGTGACCCACCTGGCTTAGGGACTAGAGTGACAGGAGAACTCCACTCGCACTGACAGGGCTCAATCATCTTGTGGTCCGACAGGTACCCAAGCTCCTTCTCGATGAGAGGAACTTTCACTGGGTTCACACGGTAAGGAGGCAATTTAATTGGCTTTGCGTCTCCAACATCGACATCATGCATCAACACAGTGGTTCTTCCTGGAGTGGCACGGAACACTTGCGGGTACTCCTGCAGTAATGCCGAAAACTCCTGCCTTTCCTTGGGAGGTAGATGAGAAAGCTTAGTCTGGAGATCATTCATGATATCAGGATTCTTCCCCAAACTATCACTCAGGCTCATACTGCATGGGAGAGCTTCACTTGCAGACTCGGGTGGAACAGCTACAGTGCAGACTGGACTATTTTCGTCCCGCCCGTGATACAACTTCAGCATGTTGATGTGACACAGCTGCTTGCTCTTTCTACGATCTGGTGTGGCGATGACATAGCTGACATCACTGAGTTTCTTCTCCATGAAATAAGGGCCACTAAACTTGGCTTGAAGAGGTTGCCCATGAACTGGTAGCAGAATCAAAACCTGATCTCCTGGCTGAAAGTGGCGTAACCTGGACTTCTTATCATACCAAGTCTTCATCTTCTCCTGAGCAGCTCCTAAATTCTCTCTCGCCAGCTGTAAAGCAGTGGACAGCCGTTCTTTGAAATTCATCACATACTCCAGCAGGTTGACGTCATCTTCCTCCGACAGCCAGCATTCCTTGAGTAGCTTAAGGGGTCCTCTTACTTCATGGCCAAACAGTAGTTCAAAAGGTGAGAAGCCCAGTGATTCATTTGGAGATTCTCTTGCAGCAAACACAACGAATGGAAGACCTTTATCCCAGTCTTTCTGATGTTCCAAACAGTATTTCTTGAGCATCGATTTGAGTGTTTGATGATATCTCTCCAACGCTCCTTGGGTCTGGGGATGGTAAGCTGAAGACGTGATCTGGGTGATGCCCAACTCTTTCAGAGACTGCTTGAAAACGTTTGACATGAAATTACTTCCTCGGTCTGACTGTACCTCCTTAGGCAGACCAAACTTTGTGAAGAACCCTAGCATTTCCTTAACCATGTTCTTTGCTGAGATGTTTCTAAGTGGAATGGCTTCAGGATAACGAGTAGCCATATCAATCATGGTCAACACATAAGAAAATCCTGAAGAAGTCTTAGGAAGAGGGCCCACAATATCCACCAACACACGGGTGAAAGGCGCCTCAAAAGGAGGAATGGGAACTAGAGGTGCAACCTTTTCGGTCTGATTACACTTCCCCACAACTTGACAGGTGTGACAAGACTTACAATACCAGGAAACATCCCTGAAGATACCTGGCCAGTAGAAGTGTTTCAAAATGCGTGCCACAGTCTTCCTCACTCCAAGGTGTCCTGCCAAACTGGAATCATGAGCCACTCTAATGATATCCTGCCTACAAACACGAGGGATGACAACTTGATGTACAACCTCCCATTCACAGTCGGCTGATGCTGTTGAGGGTCTCCACTTCCTCATAAGTACTCCTGACTTTACATAATAACAAGTAGAAGCACCGGCTGACTCTTCTTCACTGTAAGCAGAGTTAGCTAGACCTTTCAACTCAGGGTCAGCAACCTGCAACTCAACCAACTCTTGACGAGACAAATTATCAACACTACGGGGTGCTGCCTCATCTGGTGAGTGGTCCAAATTAGCAAGAAAAGTGTCAGCTAGGATAACATCATCATCATCATTATCCTCTAAATCACCAGTAACTTTAGACTTAGCCCTAGTGACAGCACATGCAGGGAACACATCAGGGACATCACAATCCTGGGCCGCAGCCACTGGCTCACTAGACAACTGAGGAGCTGGACACACTTGACTTCCACCAATATCATTTCCAAGTAAGAAAGTTACACCTGACATTGGGAGTGTCTCAACCAACCCAACCATAACGGAACCATTAACAAAACCAGACTCTAAATTCACTCTGCACAGAGGGACAGAGAAGTAATTATTCCCTACACCTTGTAAGATTACAGTTTCATCAGAGGAATTAACATTAGAGCCTAGAACACTGGTCAGCATAAGGGATTGGCAAGCACCTGTATCACGATATATTTTAACTGATTTCCTGTCATTACTGTCCAGAGGACTGACAAAACCATCAGACAGGAAATTAGCACATGAACTCTTGAGAGTGTCACCCACGTTACTGCTCAAAAGAGGAGCTCCATCATGAGAATTTAAGTTACCCCTCAAAGCAGGTTCAGTTAACTCAGTTAAAGAATTCTGGGAACTCTCAAGAGTGGACACTAGACCAATTGACTGAATATTTAAAGACTCCTTTTTGTTCTTTTTTTTTTTTTTTTTTCATTTTATGTGTCCGACTCTGGGCATAGGCTTCACAGCCTGCTATCAAGGCCCAGCAGTCCTCCTACATACCATACACCTCTACATGTCACCACTTCGGCGCTAACACCCACCGTCCATATTGAATACATGCTAGGGCTGTCTCATACAGGACTGGTGTATTGGTATTAGCGGGGGTAGTTTTACGACATGTCGGCAGGTCTTCTGGTAGATCACATCACGCTGTCTCCTGAAACATTTCTCCGTAGTATGACCAAGCTTACTACAATAAGTACATTTACTTTTCTGAAATCTAGAGGTGAAGCTGGTATTTACTTCCTGAGAAACATCATCCTTATTCTCTTTCCTGTTACCTGTACTCTGAGTAGAGGCAACGTACTTACTCTCAGCTTTCCCTTTTTCTCTAGAATATCTCTTGTGAGTGAGAACATACTCATCAGCTAAAACTGCAGCATCAGACAAATTATCTATTCTTTTCTCATCAAGATATAGGCTTACATCTTTACTAATACACCTTTTGAAATCCTCCAGCAAAATCATCTGCTTAAATTTACCAAAATCAGAATCCACATTCTTAGAATTTAACCACGGCTCTAACAGATCTTTGATTTTTGCATACTCAACATGGGATTGCTTATCTTGCTTGTAAGTTGTCCTAAATTTTACTCTATAGGCTTCAGGAACAAGCTCATAGGCCTTAAGAATCAAGCTCTTAACTACATCATAATTATCAGACTGATCCTGAGGCAAAGATGCATAAGTTACTTGAGCTTTACCGGTGAGAACAGTTTGAAGGAGTACTGGCCAATACTCCTTAGGCCAATTAAAACCTGTAGCTACCCTCTCAAACAACTGAAAATACTTTGTTAAATCAGATTCATTAAAAGGAGGGACAAGTTTAACATTTTTAGCCACATCAAAATCATCAGAGCTAGATGATCCAGTTCCACCTTGTTTCATGCGATACTCATGGTCTGCCTGAATCCTAGCAATTTCAACTTGTGCCTCAACCTCCCTAGCACGGGCCTCCTGCAGGGCTAGCTGTAACTTAGCTAATTCAATCTGCGTTTGCTCATTTGGAGGAGTTACATTAAACAAGCTTTCATTAATCATGTCAACAATCTGATCTTTAGAATGATGAGAGCGAACAACAATTCCCAATTGTTGAGCAACAAGCTTAAGTTCATTCTTTGTTCTGATTTCTATATCACACACTGTTTGCACATTTGACAAAAAGTCCTTGGCTTCATCAAGTGTAGTAATAGTAGACATAATTAATAAGAAACAGTCACAAAATATCAAGCAATATCCTTATGATAATATCCTGAATATCCTGATATGAGGTCGCCAAATTTATGTTACGGAACAGAGAAAGATAATGTACACTTTAAGTGAGAATACGAAGAGTCACTACTGTCCCGTAAAGTTCCAGGTTCAAAACAAAAGAGTTAGGTAAAATTACAAGTTAAAGTTTAATGCTCAAACTAACAACAAAACATTCAGGACTCATAAGGATAATGTAATGGCAAAAACAGGTTAAATATATGGTTAACTGCAATAGCCTCAATTAACACGAAATTAGCAAGAATAAATTTATCTAAGTCAGCCCTGATAAAATGAGATACCAGATAATACTCAGTGAATGCCAGATAAATTATTACAGATACAAACTATTATCAAAAATGACTGACATAAAACCCAACACGAATTACAAAAACTTCACTAGGCCTACAAATTAAACTTATGATATACAGTACAAGAAAAAATGCAATAACAGCAATACTCAAATTACACACAGCTGCTAGATGGTTGGAGATT
>NC_137043.1:13395613-13445613 GCF_032717465.1 Coenobita brevimanus | reverse complement strand
GTCAGACTTATGGACAAAGGTCCATGGATGTCCATGCTCGATGGATGTCCGAGGTTATTTATTCCTTGAAGATCTGGTTGTTTCATGGCCAGTTCATCCTGACACCGGAGGAGGAAGAGGGTTTCCAAGAAGTGTGTGTTTTTGCAGTACATGTTTATTAGAAGGTTTGGATAATGGCTTCCGTAGCAGCCAGTGCTCCATACAACGACTTCCTTCTGTTGAAATCACTTCTGGATTACACCACAATTAACCCTGCAGTATCAAAGGCTACATTACAGAAGGTTTCTAATATTTTATAGTACGTGTCACCAAAACTAGTTGGACTGGTCTATTTGATAGCCAAGTATGTGCTCCAACAAAGAGGCTGATGGTGAGCGCCATGAAAAAGGATGACGAAGTTGACTGGGTCATACTAAGTGATTCAGTGCCAATTTAAATTCATTCATGGACCAGACCCTTGAAGATTTTGTGTCAGTCAAGAGTATGACTATGAAATGACGGAGCTTCCAGACACATTTCTCGAAGTTGATCCAGACATGTGGGACACACGGGAAGGCTGCCCGGAAGTTGCAGGGTAATATGAGGAAGGCAGGGATGGGAAAATGAATGAGTAGACTGGGAAGAAAAATAAATGCGGAGCGAGGGAAAAATGAGGAAGGAGGTGGGTGTGGCAGCAGGGAGTGCGGCAGGGGGAATGAAACAGGGTAAGCCAGACCAGGATGAGCAAGACAGGAAGACGCAAACAAAGACGTGAGACAAGAGGGACAGGGAATAGATCTTAATTATAAGGGGTAAAGAGGGAGTAAGGCATGAGGAAGTAAGGCAGCAGAGTAAGGCAAGGGTATGAAGCAGGAGGGTAAGGCAAGGGTATGAGGCAGGAGGGTAAGGCAAGGGTATGAGGCAGGAGGGTAAGGTAAGTGTGTGAGGCAGGAGGCTAAGGCAAGTGTGTGAGGCAGGAGGCTAAGGCAAGTGTGTGAGGAAGGTGACTTAGGCAACGGTGTGAGGCAGAAGGCTAAGGCAAGGATGTGAGGCAGGAAGCTAAAGCAAGTGTGTGAGGCAGGAGGCTAAGGCAAGGGTGTGAGGAAGGAGGCTAAGGCAAGGATGTGAGGCAGGAGGCTAAGGCAAGGGTGTGAGGAAGAATACTGAGGCAAGGGTGTGAGGAAGGAGGCTTAGGCAAGGGTGTGAGGAAGGAGGCTTAGGCAAGGGTGTGAGGCAGGAGGCTAAGGCAAGGGTGTGAGGCAGGAGGCTAAGGCAAGGGTGTGAGGCAGGAGGCTAAGGCAAGGGTGTGAGGCAGGAGGCTAACGCAAGGGTGTGAGGAAGGAGGCTTAGGCAAGGGTGTGAGGCAGGAGGCTAACGCAAGGGTGTGAGGAAGGAGGCTTAGGCAAGGGTGTGGGGCAGGAGGCTAAGATAAGTGTGTGAGGCAGGAGGCTAAGGCAAGTATGGGGGGAAGGGGGCTTAGGCAAGTGTGTGAGCAAGGAAAAGAAAAGGAGATAAATTAAGACACGGATGTGGCATGAGACAGGAAGGAAAGAGGAGGAGGCAGAGGCGAGGGGGGGGGGGGGAAGGAAATAGAGGAAAAGAATGTTGGTGCACCGAGAGTGAAGCAGGGGGTACGGCAGGGACAAGCAGGGAGGTACGGGAGGGAGATAAGGCAGGGGGAGCGAAGGGAGGGAAGGTAGGTAAGGGGAAATGGGAATGTTCCCTCGAGCTAGACCTTATTAGGTCATATATCCCTGCTAGGTGACAGGAGGGCGCTACTCCTTCCGGCGTGGCAGCTACCGGGCGTGGCTCGAACTCACGACCCCCCGGTCCCGAGTCCGACGCTCTTCCTCTGAGCCACTACCCCCCCCCTAGGTAAGGGGGAAACGAAGTAGGGAGGAAGGAGGGAGTGGCGGCCAGACATGTGAGATGCAAATCAAGACAGCATTGTTGCAGAGTGGCCATTTCCATCATGCCACACACACACACACACACACACACACACACACAGGTGGTGGCCAAGTGGTCACAGTACTGAGTTGGTAATTCTGATATTGCAGACGCTAATCCTAGTGTTGCTAGAGAAGTTATTAACCCCTTTAACCTTATACGGTATTTTTACGTGTTCTCTGCCACCACCACACGACTGCGTACATTAGGGTAGACTTTTTGAACTACAGGGGTTAGGCACAGTCTTCACCCCCTTGTGTGGCTCTGGTAAGCTACGAAGCCTCCTGTGTCAGCCAGAACACGGCCACCAGTGTCAGGCTCTTGCTGGAATGATGATATGTGCCAGCCGATGGTGCACTGCTGCTATATGTAACACCTTGAGTTTGATTCTCACCCGACTACAGTGCTGGACAAATTTGTTTCCCCTTGTCTTTGCTCGCTCACGCACCCAGTATGTACTGTACATCAACTGTTGCCTGTCTTTATGGGAAGACTGGACTTTCAAAAAACAGTTTATTACCAGTCGTAATGACACTTGTATAGTCGATAGGTATCAGTCAGAAGCCCTGTCAAGGCATGAAGACAGCGAGATTATAAATAAGGAACGAAAGGAGACTGCAGAACTTTTCCCTTACCAATAAAACTTGAAAAGCCATAACAGAACAAAATACAGGCAAAATGAAGATAAGTTCATTTTGAGATGCCTGGACACGTCAAGTTTAACCCTTTCATTCAGAGGACATTATTCCTGCTACAATCAGCCGAATTTAGTTTAACTTAGAAAAAACCTCATCGCACTGATGGAGTAAATGAAACTCTCACATCACCAGTTTTTATGGCCAGGAGACAACATGGATGCAATTAAATGACATCCTCGGGCTGAAGGGCTGGATCCTATGACCCATTCCTGGCTATAAACAGTTGAGGTGTCTGGATCATGGCAGAGTTAACTGTACCAGCATTAACACCCTCAGAATCCTGCCACTGGCTCTCAACTGAATCAGTCACCTGGCGTTACCTGAAACACAGTTGCCCCACCATGGTAAAGTTACTTCTGACAATATTAACACAGGCTCCACTGAATCGCTCTCAGCTGAGTGAGACTGTTTGGCATTAGCTGGAGTAACTGCTAGGGCTGTTCCCACCATGACATAGTTACTGATGACAATATAAACACTCTCAGCCTCCTACGATTCACTCTTAGATGAATAAAGTCGTCTGACGTTAGCGGTAATCTAAATAAAGTCAAGCTGTGAATGTGTGTGTTCGTCTGTGCGTTTGTTCATTCCATTCACGAGAACGGTAATAGATATCGAACAAATATATTTTACATCATCTAAGTCCAGGGAGTGTCAGAAAAAAAAAAAAAAATGGTGATCACACGCGACGCTCAGAGAGAAGTTGTCGGAAATCGCGACATGTGAAAATGTGCGAAAATCATTATTTCAACTTTTTGGCCAGAGCTGGTCATTGTGGGCTCAACAACGGCATGGAAACAAAAATAACGGTGCTTGGAAACATTTTGTGATGGAAGGGCTATTAGTTAGTCCCCTAGATTTTTGCAGGTAAGCATATGTGAAATATAAAAGATGCTTCCCTGACAGGGCAAATGTTGTGACTGTTCAAACTGTACATACAAAATACTGATAATCTGATATTGGTTGCATACTTTATTATGTAACTAAAGTTGTCTTTACTACCACTGCTGCTGCTACTACTACTACTAATGATAATATTCTGGCTACCCAAACCATAAATACAAAACACATCTACACACACTGGCGGGCATACTTCCTAATAGAAGCTAAATCTTTCCCTATAAAGATATTTCAAAAGCAGCTTATGGAACAGTAAAGGAGTAGGGACTGAAAACTTTTACATTCATAAAGTATTCTGCTACCTGAGTCTTCCTGTACGTACTTGATTGCGCTTCACATTAGGGATGAAATATGCAGGTAATCATTTTGCAGTGTTTGGTGAATGGAGGAGAGAGGAAAGATGGGTAATGTGGAGAGAGGAAGGAAAGGAGAGAGGCGGAAATGAAATAGATGGATGAGAATAGGAGGGGGAGAGAGGACACGGAATGAGACAAAGAGGAGTAGGAGGTTACTGGAATAGGGAGGAGGCAGGGTGAGGGTGTGAGAGGGGAGAGTACACATTATTAAGTCAGGTGTGTTAAGATCATCACTCGGTCGGTTAATTTATCACTAACTGTCAGCACTTATTACAGTGCGGTGGGAAAGGGAGGGGAGGGGGAAAGGGACGGGAGTGAGGAAGGGTAGACAGATGAGAAAAGAGGAATGGGTCAGGGGAGAGTAAGGAAAATGTGAAACGGTGTGTGTGTGTGTGTGTGTGTGTGTGTGTGTGTGTGTATTCTTACCTAATTGTTCTTGCCTATTTGTACATTTACAGGATTGAGTCAAGCTCGTGTGTGAATAATGTAATTATCTTCTTCACCATTTCCTCACTGATGTATGTAAAGGCTACTCTCATATTCGCCGACAGGTTATGCATGTTCCTTATGTTTTCATATTTATGATCTTCTGGCAATAATCTCTTACTGATAATTACTCCTAAATCTTTCTCCTTGTCAGATACCTGTAAACTTTTGCTCTCTAGTAAGTCCCAGTCAGGCCTTTTTACACTCTTTCCAAATTTTATTACATGGCATTTTTCTGCATTGAATTCCATCTGCCATTTATGACTCCATTCATATAATTTTGTTAGACCCTTTTGTAATTCCTTACAAGAGTTCTCATTCTTTCTTGTTCTTTGTATTTTGGCATCATCAACAAATATATTTAATGTAACTCTCTGTTCCGATGTTATCATTTATATACGAGTATACCAGAAACATGATTGGTGCCAACACTGAACCCTATGGCACCATTTGTCACCTTTCTCCAGGACGAGTACTTTCCTCTTAATGTTGTTCTCATTTCCCTTTCTCTTAGAAAGTCTTGCATCCACTGCAGCAGGTTCGCCTGGATATCTCCTCTGTATTCAGGTTTCCATGTTAACCTTTTCAGGAGGAATTCCATCCGAAGCTTTTTTGAAATCTAAGTATATACTGCCTGCCAACCCATCTCTTTCTTTCATTGTTTCTGCCACTCTGTCATAGTAACTGAATTGATTGGTTACACATGATTTGCCTTTTCTAAACCGAAATTTCCATTCTGATAACATTACATACTTTTCCAAGTGTTCTACGGATCTCTTTCGTATTAAGTTTTCTATTATTTTACTTACAGCACTAGTAAGTGAAACTGGTCTGTAGTTCAGTGGGCATTGTCTATTCCCTTCTTTATACAGAGTTACCATGTTAGTCTTTTTCCATATTTCAGGTAACTTGGCTTGATTTAGTGACTTTTGAAATATTAATGGCCTGTGTGTGTGTGTGTGTGTGTGTGTGTGTGTGTGTGTGTGTGTTTTAGTGTGATTGCGTGTTTCTTTGAGTGTTTGCAAGGTTAGATGCCCTGGAGTAGAGAGAGAGAGAGAGAGAGGGGGGGGTGAGGGGGGGAGGACGGTCAGAGAGGGAGCAAAGATAAATAAACTGACACCAAAAAAACTGAGTGAGTGTTTGTGAGGGAAAAGAGAGAATGAGAAAGTGAGTGAGAAAAATGACAGAATCGAGGAGGAGGAAGGAACCAAAGTTAAAAAAAAAAAAAAAAACAGAACGATAAAGGCAGGGGAAGGAAAAAGAAGACAGAGAAAGACTAGAAGGAGAGAAGAGGGACGGAAGGAAGGAAGGAAGCAAATAAGGAAAGCAGGAAGGAAGGAAGGAAGGAACGCAGAAAGATGAATGGATTAACGGATACTTTTTCCTTTCTTTCCTCTTCCCTCCCTTCCATCTCCTCTCCTCTCCCCTTCTCTCCTCTCCTCTCCTCTCCTCTCTTCGCATCTCTCCTCTCCTCTCTTCTCTCCGCATCTCTCCTCTCCTCTCTTCTTTTCGCATCTCTCCTATCCTCTCCTCTCCTCTCTTCGCATCTCTCCTCTCCTCTCCTTTGTACCTGTGGCAATAGTTTGCATGTCAATGAGTGGCCAGGGTTCTTCTTATGCTTGCGGCGGATTTGTTAAAGGAGGCCTTTGCAGACATAAAACTGGTACCATATCAGGTAATTTGACATGGAGAATCCGAAGCTGCCATCAGCTGACACCTGAGCTGGAACAATCTAGCGACAACTTTAGTAAAGGTGCTTAATTGAAGCCTATTGAAACATAAAGGTGGTCCCATGTAAGGTTATTTGACGTGGCTAGTTAGTTTTTACAGCAAACTGTTTGAAACAAGAGGCTCACAGCAGGTCCCACAGCAGTTCCACTCTTGTTTCCCTCTCACTTCCTCCTCCTTTCGCTTCATCCATTTGGACGAGCCCGAAGGAAGAATGGAAGAGTGAAGGCAAGAATGAGGAGAATGATTAAGAGAGAGAGAGAGAGAGAGAGAGAGAGAGAGAGAGAGAGAGAATTACCATGCTTTTGGAGGATGAACGTAATATTACATGCTTTGAGGAACACTGATGTTAACTCTCTCTCTCTCTCTCTCTCTCTCTCTCAGACTCAAGAATATCTATCTATACATCTATCCAACTGGCGTAGATTTCCTCTAGACAGACAAAAAGATAGATAGATGGATTGATGCATGGACAGATATACGGACACATAGAAAGACAGATGCATAGATTGAGAGAGAGAAAGATGGATAGACTGCGATAAGTAGATAGATGGATAGAAATATACAGATAGATAGATGGGTAGAGAGATATAAGCAGACAGATAGATAGATAGATGGGTAGAGAGATATAAGCAGACAGATAGATAGATAGATGGGTAGAGAGTTATAAGCAGACAGATAGATAGATAGATGGGTAGAGAGATAAAAGCAGACAGATAGATAGAGAGATGGGTAGAGAGATATAAGCAGACAGATAGATAGATAGATGGGTGGAGAGATATAAGCAGACAGATAGATAGATAGATGGGTAGAGAGATATGAGCAGACAGATAGATAAATAAATAGATAGATAGAGCTGTTCATTTATCGACATTTAAAGACAGACAAAATTTCATGCAAATCTGTTTCTAAATCTCCCTCCATCAGCATCAGCATCACCACCACCACCACCACCACCACCACCACCATCATCATCGTCATCATCGTCATCATCATCATTATCATCATCATCATCACCACCACCACCACCACCATCACCACCACCATCATCATCATCATCACCATCATCATCATCATCATCATCACCACCACTACCACCACCAACACCACCATCATCATCATCATCACCATCATCATCATCATCATCACCACCACCACCACCACCATTACCATCAGCAGCAGCAGCAGCAGCAACATCACCATCATGATCATCATCATGATCATCCCATTCTCGAGGGATGGGAGGGAAGGTGAGGCACAATGAATATATAAGGATATCGATTCCATAACATAATAAATTAGTGAAAAAAAAAAAACGAGAGAACCAAAAATGAAAAGCAACAGCACTGAGACCTGCAGTTGTGTCGAGATGAAAGTGGCGGGGGAGAAGAGGAGGAGGAGGAGGGAGGAAAAGAAGAAGAGGAGGAGGGAGAGGGAGGAAAAGAAGAGGAGGAGGGAGAGGGAGGAAAAGAAGATGATGGAGGGGTTAGAGAGAGAGAGCATGGAGAGAAAGGACAGGGAAGAGAGGGAGACAATGAAAAAGAGGGGAAAGGTGGAGAGGAGGGAGTGGGTGAAGAGGATGAAGGAGAGGGTGGAGAGGGAGGAGAGGAAAATGGAGGAGAGGAGGGAGAGACTGGAGAGGATGAAGGAGAAGGTGGAGAGGGAGGAGATGAGAATGGAGGAAGGGGAGAGAGTGAAGAGGGAGGAGAGGGGAGTGGAGGAGAGGAGGAAGGCGAGAAAGGAGGAGAAGAGAAAGGAGAGGGGAGAGAAGAAGGGTAAGGAGAAGAAGGGAGAGAATAAAAGTAAGGAGAAGAAGGGAGAGAAGAAGGGTAAGGAGAAGGGAGGGAAGGGTAAGGTGGAGGATGCAGTGGTGCAGCCTACAATCACCCCCTCACCCATCCCTCCTTCCTCGTCCCCCTTCCCTCCTTCCCCCTCCTTGTACTCTTCTCTCTCCTTCCACAGCGTCTCCAGCGCCTCCTCCACTGTCTCCGGGGCGTCCCAGGAGGGCCAGGGCGTGGGGCAGCTGCTGGGGACGGTAGGAGCTGCATTTTGTCTTGGTTGCAGCTGCGTCTTCAGCTGTGCCAACCTGCTCATCCCATTCCTTTGACTGCCTCCCTCACCGTCTCCAACTATCACTTCTTCCACACTTCGTCCTCCTTCACCTTCTACTTCTACTTCTCATGGTCCTCCTTCCACAAGTGGCTCTGCCTCTTGTGAGCTTCTCCGTCACCTAATTAACCTATGGCTTCTCCTACACTTCCTCCTCTATCTACTTCTCCTTCCACTTTTCCTACTCCTCCGTCCACACCTGGTGCTACATCTACTCCTCCGTCCACACCTGGTCTACATCTACTCCTCCGTCCACACCTGGTCTACATCTACTCCTCCGTTCACACCTGGTCTACATCTACTCCTCCGTCCACACCTGGTCTACATCTACTCCTCCGTTCACACCTGGTCTACATCCACTCCTCTATCCACACCTCCGACGCCCCCTTCACCTCCGTCCGCACCTGCACCGACGCCTGCGCCTACAACTTCATTTACTAGCTGATATAGAGGGGGTTTAGGTGTGTACGGGCAGGTCCACCGCCTCCACTGGTGCGGAAACACGGTCAACATTACCTAACCCCTTCTTGTTGGCCACTTATTTTACTAGTTAATGTTAGAAGCGGCACCACAACAACATACACACGGTCAACATTACCTACTCCCTTCTTGCTGGCCACTTATTCTGCACGTTGCACCTTTGTCTCCTCTTGCACGGTATTGATGCAGGATAAATCGCTTGGGAAGAGGCGCTACGAACACTCTTTTACCACCTACAGTACGGACTACAGTCATATAGTGTTCCTGCAAGGTCCCTAATTCAACATAACATCGAATTCTCACATGATCGGGGTGACTTTTGCTAGAAAATTTATTATTATTATTATTAATTATTATTATTATCATTACCACCACCACTACTACTACTACTACTATTATTATTATTATTATTATCATCTGAATTTATCTATCTATCTACAGTATGAATCTGTCTCTCACGCGTAGACTGTTCTCTCTCTCTCTCTCTCTCTCGGGAAGAGGATAATCAATCATTCAAATCTATAGGCATACAATGGCAAAACATAGGTAGTGTGTGTGTGTGTGTGTGTGTGTAATAAGGTAAACGACAAAAATGTAAAACAAGTGGGGAATTGTCCCTACCTTGGAAGTGTGCTCACAGGTAAACATTGATGCAGAATGCCTTGCACGAATCAACCACGCCTCAGCCTCCTTTGAACGTCTCAGATCCAGAACTTTTGAAAACACCAACTTGAGAATCGAGACGAAGGTATCAGTATATACGGCTGTATGGCTCTCCACCCTCTAATACGGTGCTGAATCCTGGAATTCTTACCAGCGTCACGTCAAACAGCTTGAGTCTTTTCACATCCGATGCTTACAGTGCATCCTGGGACTCACATGGAAGGATAAAGTCCCTCACTTACATTGTCTCCAGCGGGTAAAGTCAACCAGCATAGAAACCATGCTGACTAAAAAACAGCTGAGATGGGTTGGACACATGTTCTGCCTGAGCACCGCCTTGCCCACCAGGTTCTGTATGGCCAACTCCCTGCACTACGTGGCAACCCAGGGGCACAGAAGAACAGATATAAAGATCATATAAGGACAACGCTGAAGAAATGCAACATCTTACCAAACGATAATGCCTCCCACAGAAAACAATGGCGAGCCCTCGGCAGTGAAAGAACCATTTATCTCAAAGAAGCCTGGAACCTGGTCAGAGCAGAGTGTAGCTAATGGAGGCTCTGACAGACTGTATTATTATTATTATTATTATTATTCATATAATTATAACTCACCAAACCAGTGGTGAGTTATATTGTTCCTGTCAATATTAGTAGTAGTAGTAGTAGTAGTAGTATTTCTGGCGAAGAAGTAAATTGCTTGTATTTGCTCAGTTTCAAGTCTACGTCCATCCTACTTGGCCATTTGAGTCCAACTGGCGGCTTCATATGATCCAATCTCATGCGTTCCCAGTACTGGTTTTCCGGTTACAGCCAAAAAATAAAAAATAAAAAATAGTCTATTCGCGGATTCTCAGAAACCGCCAAAGGTACAGACGAGAAATTTTTGTGGGACATAGCCAAGGTCGGGGAGCAGGTCTGAAATGACTATGGGCACATTTGGGCCACTAGTTTCTGAGATCGTCCAGAGGTCAATGGAAAGTAGTTTGGACTCCGCCATTTTTGCTCTGCGAGGATTTTGTTGCTTTCACCTTCATCCGACGAGTCGGACTTTCTTCTAGGATGTCCGTAAAACATCCACTTCGAAGGGAACACTGAAATCAGCAGGTCGGATGATTGATACTGGGGAAGAAATTGGCCCCTGCAGTCGAAATAAGGACGAAATTGGATGACCTTGCATTTGGTGAGTTACTGAAATTGCTAATGGCCATTTCCGTTTTTTAGTTATTTTTATTATTATCATTATTTTTTTTTTAATTATTATTATTGGTTTTATTATTATTACTATTAGTAGCAGTAGCAGTAGTAGTAATAGTAGTAGTAGTAGTAGTATCAGGGCTTACACTAAGGCTAATATTTTGGAAGTCTTGAATTCCCGACCCTTTAATTTGGAAGTCCCAGCCCAAAGTTTTCAAGTGGCATATGGATTATATGAGGATATAAATGAGCGTTGTGGTGTGGATGTGGATGTGATAGGAAGCGTTAGGAGGAACACACTGAGGTGGTTTGGCCGTGTGGAGAGGATGGAGGGTGAGAGACTGACGAAGAGAGTGTATGTGAGTGGAGGGGGGGAGAGGGAGGGGGAGGCCAAGGATGAGATGGAGGGATGGAGTGGAGAGGTATATGAGTGAGGGGGGTGTGAGTTGGGAGCAGGGTAGTGAAATGGCGGGGGACAGGGCGACGTGGAGGCGATTTGTTTGTGGCCATCCCGTGCGGAATTGAGGCGTCTGGCAATAGATAGATAAATAGACTTTTTAAATTTCACGATGAAATTTGCAATCATGATAGGACTCATGCCTAGATTTAATTACTATCATTAGGTATATACATGATGTGTTGCTTTGTTGTGCACGGGACAGTAAAACACGCCATAGTGTTTTCTTGTTTTAATAATCCTTTTATTATGTGACCACACCATCATCCACTCACTTGATGTAGTGCTGCCTACTTGTTCCTTCACTTTTATCATTCTTTTTCTGTGTCTGCCCTCCTCTCTTCCTCTTTCTCCTATTTTTCCTGTCACTTAAAATAAGTGGCCAACAAGAAGGGGCTAGGTAATGTTGACCGTGTGTGTGTTGTTGTGGTGCCGCTTCTAACATTCACTAATAAAATAAGTGGCTAACAAGAAGGGGTTAGGTAAGGTTGACCACAGGTATTAGGATTAAGTCTTTATGTTTGCCTTTGCCTGATTCAGCTTTGAATCCTTGCCACATCTAATGATGCATCACAAGCGCACCTTCCCTTCACAAAGATAAGTATAATTTCATTTTCTCGGGAAAGTAAATCATCATTCGTAACTTTTTCCTCACTGGAGTCGGATGAATATGAAACAAATGATATAAAATATATACTAACAGTATTAATTCAAGGTATCAGACCTCTTATATGGGCAAATGTACAGTAATGCAACACACGATGCTAATTTTAAATCCTTAAGAGTTTACTATGCTAACGAATATGCTCCATAAGCTACCATGAATTTCTTCCCTTAGAGAGAGGGGGGGGGGAGGGAAGGGAGGGAATGGGATAGAAGTGGTAGAGTGAGGGACAGGCATTGATAGATTAGGGGCTCTTAGGGTTTGCCCTTGAACGCTCGGGAGAGGCTATTCTTTGTCGACTCCACCAAAACGGGGAAATCATCCTTCTCTCTCTCTGTCTATCTATCTATCAATCTCCAATCATTACAAGTGATTAGACGAAAGATCTATGTGTATTATTCAACTGTGATAAGTTTCGAAACATTGTACAGAAGCAGAGAAGATAAGACAGTGGTTTGTAGGTTACTTACTGAGGCAGTTGAGGTACAGGAACGTGGAGATAAGTCCCTTTTTTAACAATCATCTTGAACGGCATCTTGAGCATGCATTGCACGTCTCTTCGCCGATCCTGAAGAAGGATATGGTGAGGCAAGCATGAATGCAGCCACGTGTACCAAAATAATCCCATGCATTAGGCACATGTGATACAAGGGAAGGCTGCAGACACTAGGCCTGTTTTCGTTAAAGACTAGGCGTTTTGCTCGGACAGCTATTGAAGTTTATAAATCATTGCTAATTTGAAATAATCGACGGCTAACACATATGTAGTTTAATCACCAACTCGACGGATGGAAGCTTGACTTGAAACACTTCTACTATGATACATTAGATAATTTTTTCGTGCCTAAGATTTGCAAGACCTGGAATAAGCTACCAACAAAGGTAAAACAGTTCAAAACGTAGTTTGGTTAGGGCTGATGGGTCTATTTCACTGGCAGACTGAGGTATTTTATTGGTAAATTGGACGTTTTTGCTTTCGCTGTAAGCCTTCCTAGCCCAGCCTTTCCCTCCCAGCTCCAGTGCGCTTCTTTTTTTCGTGCCCTTGAGGCAAGTGGGAAGGAGAGTGGGGAGAGCTTTCGTCTTTACTTTTCTTTTAATGCTGGAACAGCAATGTATACACGGCAACTTTCGTCATGGTACAATTGGCTCAATAAAATTTTGGATCTGCAGTGGTGGAGAGTATGAAGGTCGTCCGTACCTTACTGAACTGCGAGTTACTGTCTAGACGGCCTCCAACACTTAAACTATCTCCGACCTAGTTTTTGATAATTAGTACTATAGCAGTTTTACCTTGGAAGAGCCCCGTAAGAGAATAATTATAACAGTATTACTGTTGAGGCACAGGTTTGGTGATGTAGGATAATATGAAAGCTAATACAGTGCCTATACAGCATAATGTCTCTTTCACATGATTCGAAACAGTCCCACATTTTGATCTCTCTAGCTATCTGTCTACTTATCTCTATCTTTTCAGACGTCTTGTTCCCGTAAGGGGTGACCACAAATAGATCGCCTCCACGTCACCCTGTCCTCTGCAGTTTGCTACCCTCCCTCCAACTCACACACCCCTTACTCATATATCTCTCCACTCCATCATTACATTTCTTCCTTGCTGTCCTCCTCCTCCTCTCCCTCTCCACCTCGCTCACATACACTCATCTAGTCAGACTCTCAGTCTCCATCCTCTCCACTTTGCCAAACTGTCATAAGATATTTCTCTCCAGGTCAATCACATCCACATCAACATCAAATTTAGTAAACAGTTATCAGCTTTCATTACTTTCTAAATAACTGATGAATAATGTGTTTTAAACTGCACTCGCTAAGTACCCTAATGTTAATCCTTGCATATAACAGAGATGCTCAATTCAGCAACTTTGGGTAACTATTTTATTGAAAACGAAGGAAAGGAATGTTTTGTGTTAGGACTCTGGCATTCATGTAAATATTGGCTGTCAGTGAGTTTATGAATATAATTATCACATGTTCACTTTCATTTAAGTACCAGTTACTGCTGACGTAGTACCACAGTTGTGCGGGGTTGTCTTCGTACACGAAACAAAATGGGATGGGGATACCTGATTTAGAGGCTGAGTGAATTTGTGTCCTCATTGAATCCTGTCTCAGTGCTTCATTGGTTTCATGACAGTGAGTAAAGCCGCTCTGTGGCTGTGCTCCAGTTAGTATGTTGCGTTTTGTGTTAGCGTAAAGGCTACAGGCGTCGTGCCGTCACCTGCATAAAATATGTTTCGTCACCGAATTGCTCATCGGTGAGTATTCAAGAATAATTTTTGGCTTAAAGCATCATTGTACGTGCCCATGTGCTGTGCCTAATCTAGTTGCTATGTATTTCTTCTTTTGGCATGGCAGACTTCCAAGCAATTTAATGTAGTGAATCATTTGCCAAATTACACTCCGATATTGTACGTTTTTACTGTACTGGTTTACCTCAGTAGCTCTCTCTCTCTCTCTCTCTCTCTCTCTCTCTCTCTCTCTCAGTGTAAGGATATTCGTCCACCATATTCAAGGTACTAGAGCAACGAGTCAAGTAGAAATGACGTCAACATAAAGGTTACCCATTTTTTGATACCCTCATAGTTATGATTTGCATGGAAGTGGCCTCTCGTGGTCAAAGTGTTGTTACCTGTAACCTTCATGATAACATTAATCTCATAAGTTTGGTCTTGTTATCGCCAAACGGTTTTACTTGGCTATTATACCTCATACCAATTAATCTGGCCAGGCATGTATGGCAACACTGTTCCTGCTGAGATTCTGATTGGCTGGAGGTGTTTGTTCGATTTCGTTGTTGCCTAAACTGATACTCTTTTTATTATCAGATGTGATACTAAGTTTGTCGACAACACAATCGTCAAAACCAATAAGAAATCCGATATATACTTAACAACAATGAAATTTTCGCAGGAAGTTAGAGATATGAGTCAACAAAGTATTATGATAGTCCAAGTAAAGGATAGCATTCGAACAATTCCTTTAAATCTCCGACACTCCGTAGTATAACAGAAAATTAAGGAAACTTGCTTAATCTAAGTGTTGGTATAATACATTTAAATTTTAGGATCTGTCCGTATTGTGATAATAGAGGAGATATAATGAAATAGTTTTCCTTTAGCCTACTTTGATTTCGCAATTTTTTCAAACCTCCCTCCCCGCAGAACTCGTCTTTTCATTAGAATTTTCAACTATTCAGAGTTGTGGCACGATTTAAGGGTGCGGACTGATCTTATAATTTAAAAGTGCGTTATACTAACGCTTATATTAAGCAGGTTTCCTTAACTTTCTGTTATATTATGGAGTGTCGGAGATTTAGAGGAATTGTTCGAATGCTGACCTTGACTTGGACTACAATAATACTTTGTTGACTCATATCTCTATCTTCCTGCGAAAATTTCATTGTTGCTAAGTATATAACGGATTTCTTATTGCTTTTCACAATTGTATTGTCGACAAACTCAGTATCACATCTGATTATAAAGAGAGTATCGGTTTAAGCAACAAAAAAATCGAACAAACACCTCCAGCCAATCAGAATCTCGGCAGGAACAGTGTTGCCATACATGCCTGGCCAGATTAATTGGTATGAGGTATAGTGGCTGGTCGCTGGTTAGGATTTGACGGTATCATTTTCACTTTAAACCGGCCTAAAATTGCTGCCTCACCGGCTTGAATAAAGAGTTCTAGCAATATACTAATAGTAGAATATGGTGCGAGATACAATCAAGTGCTCTTAAAAGACTGTAGGACCGTAGCATCGTCTGTTATCCCACTGAGCATCTTGAAATATGCAGCAAAAGGAGGAAAATTTAGGCCAAGTTAAAGTGTAGAATAGTAATCCGTGTAAGCATTCGGTACATCTTATTCTCTCCGACAAGAATGTTTGCATCCGTGTTTGTTTGTTTGTTTGTTTGTTAGACTGCTAGCAGGATTACTCAAAACCTATAAGTGAGGTTTGACCAAATTTGGTGGGTAGATAGCCCATGTTCGAGGGGCCAATCGATTAACTTTTGGGACCGATGTTTGTTTGTTTGTCTGTTAGCAGGATTACTCAAAAACTAAAAGAGAGATTTAGACCAAATTTGGTGGGTAGATAACACATGTCCAGGGGAACAATCGATTAACATTTGGGACCGATCCGGATCGTATTACAGGTTCTGGATACAGAAAACACTTTATGGGAAACCCTAATCAGTAATGAGAAAACCTAACCCATTATGATGAGAGGTCTGGAAATTACGTTGCCCTTGTCGGAGAGATGCGCTTCAGTGAGTGCCCTCTAGTTTTATTATTGTTATTTTATTATTATTATTATTATTATTATTATTATTATTACTCGTGATTTATAATACTGAGAACGACTATTTTTGACCAACATTTTTTTCATGAAGTTGGTAACAGGTAAACTTAATGGATCTCACATTTCAACGTCAGGATTTTTCTTACCCCCTCAGGAATTATTCCGATATTTATTTTACACTCCTTAAAATTTCACCAGTATCCAAGCCATCGCCTTGTGGCCGTGGCTCTAGCCATCTGTCTGTCTTTCTGTCCATTACCTGACGGCTTTGTTCGGTAAGGGGTGGCCACAAACAAACCGCCTCCGCTTCATTCATCCACTTCATCCTTGGTCTGCCCCTCCTCTTCTCCCCCTCAGGTCACAATCTTGCGCCAATTGTTCTGAAAAAAAAAAAAAAAAAATCAAAGTAGATTTCCATAAACCCTAGAAGCTTGGTGGTTTTCATATTAATTGGTCAAAGGTCCTGGGCTGGGTGGGGGGTTGAGACCCCTCATTGGCCGTGGGTCTACAAATCTTCGGGACCCAGTGGCCGGCCCCGGCACCATTTATTTTCAAATTTCGAAAATTGATTTTTGTTTTCTTACAAAAAGGAAGAGAATGGTCTGGTGCACTCGGCAATGCAATTTTTAGTTTCCTATACCCATCCTGTGCTTCGCAATGAAGGACGAAAAATTTCGCCAAATTACTGCCTACACGCAGAGGAGTGAATAAAACATCGCACCAAAGAATATCCAAATTTTCACCCCGAAAAAATTTCAGTGGTGCTGAGATAGTTTGAAATGAATCCAAATTCCAATCCAATAAATCCGGCTAGGGCTCTGCCTATGGCAGTTTCATTTGTTTGTTTGTTAGTTTGCTTGTCTGTTAGCAGGATTACTCAAAGGCTAAAAGAGAGATTTGGACCAAATTTGGTGGGTAGATAGCCCATATCTCAGGGAGCTATCGTTTAAGTTTTGGGACCGATCCGGATCGTATTATAGATTCTGGATCCGGAAAACACTTTTTGCGAAACCCCAATCAATGATGAGAAAACCTAACCCATCAAGAAGAGTGGTTTGGAAATTAAGGTGCCCTTTTCGATTATTATTATTATTATTATTATTATTATTATTACTTATGATTTGCAATACTGAAAACCTCTTTTTCTGACAAACATTTCTCGTGAAGCTGGTAACAGGTAAACTTTATGGACCTCACATTTCAAAGTCAATTTTTTTTTTTTTTACCCCCTCGGGAATTATTCCGATATTTGTTTTACATTCCTGAAAATCTTACCAGTATTCAAGCCATTGCTTTCTGGCCGTGGCTTTAGCTATCTGCTTGTCTATCTGTCCTTTACCAGACGCTTTAATCCCGTAAGGGATGGCCACAAACAAATCTCCTCCGTTACATCCGTCCACATCATCCTTGCTCTGTGGGGGGCGCGGTAGCACAGTGGTAGCGCGCTGGACTTGTGATCGGGGGATTGCAAGTTCGAGCCTCGCCCGGGCTGCCGCGCTGCGAGGGGTAGCTCCCTCCTGTAACCCTAGCGGGGCTATATAGTCCAATACAGGGCTTAGCTCGGGGGAACTCCATTTCTCCCATCCTTGCTCTGTCCCTCCTCTTCTCCCCCTCCACCTCATTCACATACACGAATTTGCTTAGTCACTCATTTTCCACTCTGCATAATCATGTATCTCACCGAGTCTCTCGCCCCCATTGCTATATTCCACGTCATACTTTACCGTTATATTGTGTTCATTTCACTCTCTACTGTGTCGTGAGAAAAGTGGTCAGTATTGAGTAGGGACAGAAATACTTTGAGGCCCCTTTGGTGAGACCACCTTTCACGGATACGCCGTCGGACAATAGATAAACATATCGATAGATGGATAGCCTGACAGATTTATTAAAATGTCTCCTAACAATTTGAGTTTCATCCCAGCATTTTCTCTTGGGAATAGTATACTTTCTATGTTGTAGCTGCTTCCATTTCATGTGATTATCACAGTACTATTTACCCCTTGAGAAATGATTTGCTTAAAAACAACAGTGCAGTAAATGTGATAAATTGCTCTTAATACCACGCCTACCAACTGACAAAAGAAAAAACTCAAGCGTCTAGTCTGTGGGTTGATATAAACTCCATTATCGTCGTAACAATAGTTTACAGGGAAGTTGGACTATGAGGCCAATGTATGCAGTGTAACTTAATATACTGAATGAATATTTCAATCGCCATAGATGATGTTTTTAGTTTCCAGGAGACAGGACGAATTAAAGATCTTTCCTAAGCAGAACACAATAGTCTGGGGGCAGCAAGATTAAAAACAAGACCATCTTACTGATAAGATTAAACATCATCAAGATTTAGTGCATCATTTTAATGACGTAGTTTTTTTTACTATTTTTGTCCAGGATTGGAGAGACTGTAAATACATGAGGGGTTAGATATAACCTAAATTAACTTTTCTTGCAACAGATACTCTTTCTAAAATGAGTAAATATCATCAGGTGGTTGCAAATATTAACTAACTAATACGTCAGATGATTCAAGGCGTTAAGTTCTGCTGCAAAGGAAACACTTAACGTCTTTAACTCAAGTTAATAACAGGCTATTATAATAAAGTGATATAAAATATAGCAAACAATTCTGGCTACAGTTTCATGCTTACTAACCCCTTCAAACCCAATGACGTCTTTTTGCTTTTATTTCTTCAACGTATTGACGACATTTTCATTTAAGTATACATCCGTTTGTGAGGAGAATAATGAAGGGTATACACAAGCTCTCAGATTAGAAGAATCACTCCGAAGTTAGCAAATAATTTATAGATGGTAAAAGAAAATGTCAACCGAGGGATAGGCTTACCTGATAAGTATAATGTTTATTTGACAACACTGTGGCTTATGTATTTCCTTGATTTGCTACGTACAATGAAATACCTGCTCCAGTTTCATGGGTAGCTAATAAGAGACCAATTGCAATTTGAAAGGATGCAAGGTGGATCCCAGACTGAGATGGAAAACAGTTCGAATCAAAACAGCGTTAAAAGATTTTCACCAAGACCACACCGGCATGTCATAAAACAACCCCGTTAATATCATGTCACGAAAAAGACGGCCCAAGCATGTATTCAGGATAGAAGCATAGATATTTGCGTCCGAATGTTGACATACAAACGAATGTGCCGCTAAATTTCACGCGTACACGGTCTGCTGGACCTCAAGATACGGACTGTCTAATCTTTGCTCAGAATAAAATGCGTAGACACTCTTCTGTAAATGTTCTTTTATAAAGAATTTTGTCGGTTCACTTTGAGCCATAATATTAAAACTGAGAGCAGAAAGGTGTAACCAAGCCAGTAAATATTGGCTTTCATTAACGAAACACCTGCAAATCCTAGATGTGGCCAGCCAGCATTTCACATTAGAGTGCAGTCAGCAACGAATCAGGAAGATTAGGTGTGAGTATATTCAACCATCATGAGAAATGGGGTCTTGTCCACACATTCGTGTTGTCTTTTTTCCCCTTATGTGCAGAGAAGGAACAAAAGGCTTGACGCCCGCAAAGTTCTTCCCCCCCCCAAAAAAAAAAAAAAAAAAAAAAAATCAAGATCCGTTCATTTTCAGATGTCTGGACACATCGCGTTTACAAGACAAGAGGTCATGGGGACAGGGAAATACAGACTCAGGAAGACAGTTCCAGAGTTTACATGATATATACATGAAGAACTCAAAGTACTGGTTAACTCTTACATCAGAAAGATTGATAGAAGAGAGGAGGGAGTGCTCTGCCACATAGGTGCTACGCGCCCATTGTGCTGGAGAAGGGACGGAAGTGGACAGTTCAGAACAATGACCACTGAAGTAGCGATAGTAGGGATAAAGATGCAACAGAGTGGCAAAGAGAGAGAGAGGGTGAAGAGAGTCACTAAGAGGAGTGGAGCTGGTAACTCCACATTGTTTAGAAAAGCTGTATGTGTGCAGCTTCCCACATTTGTGAGCTGTACTACATACTTGGGCAAATAGGGCCCCTGGACAAAGTCAGCTGTTGTGCTGCGGTAAAGAAGGCACGGGCCGATTGTAGAATTTTTAGGCTTCTGTGACTCATTGTCATTTAAATACAATGGTCAGATGTTGAGTCACTGAAGATACTAGAGTTGACGCAGTAAGGAAGGGATTAGGTGGAGGCCAATGTGGTCTTTTGTCTCAAAGCGCACTGGTTCGATCCTAGTTTGGGGCAGGGAGCAATTTCCTGATTTGAGTTTCGTGAAAACAGATTTTACTTATAATGCCCAAGACCCTCCATGTCGCAACACCCTTGCCAATACCATCAAACCAGTCTGAATGAGACAGCACCAGCATGTGTTTAGTATGGACGGTAGGCATTTGGGTCGACGCAGTGCTATGTGAGAGTGTGTGACATGTAGGACTGCTGGGCCTAAGGGAAAGAACCATCAAATCTATGTCCTAAGTCAAACACATTAAATCTGTAATAATAATAATAATAATAACAATAATAATAATAATGATAATGATAATAATAATAATGTTCGGCTTCGATCTTTACACGAGCTTCATAAGCAACTTTCCTTTTAGCTGCGGGACATATGAAGGATAAAATCAATGGTTCTCAGGCCGATTTACATCTCCGTTACCTCCCCGGCCTTGGCAGCCCAGAATTCAATGCCACATTTGTCAGCAACCTCAAACACTTGCACTTGTTTGATGTGATGCAACGTTTCAGCAGCAGTATATCAATGTATTACTTGATACCGATAGATAAATAATTTTCAGCTTAGTGAGACTCCTGTCTCACTAGAGGATATAGTTTGTCAAGATTAAAACGCTTTGTATGGTCCGGCCTCATATGTTATTCTGGCATCTTTATACGTTCATATTTAGTGAGGAGAACCTTGTTATCTCAAGTGTTAAGGAAATTGTTTATACTGATATAAAAGAATAGATGGTTATGGATATAAACAAGTTTGTGAATGAATGTGCAGATGGTTTATCCTACAAACTGACACAAGCGTCCGTTAGGTCTCTAATTACTGGCTCGCTAATAAAGGCATCATATCCAGTACGAGAGAACTGACTCACGTAAACCCAAAGCGTTAACGAGGAGAGACAACTGGGGGCAAATTTTCAGCATTTTGAGCGTGTTTGTCGAAGGCTGTTGATGGAGTAACCTCATCGTCCCGTGTACCATAATGTGCTAGTGTGGAACGGGAGGGTACACTGGGGCCAAAATAGACTTCCAGGCAGAGTGGGAGACAATACAGTTTTGAGAAGGGATTACACAGACTACGTAGAGGATTGGGTACAAAATCTATTGTGGTGGTGGTAGCTGTGATGGTGATGACGGTGATTGTGGCGGAGGCGGTAGCTGAGGATGATGGTGGTAGGTGTGGTGGTGGTGATGATGGTAGCTCTGATGATGGTGGTAGTGATGGTAGCTATGAAGACGAAGATGGTGATGATAGCTGTGAAGATGATGGTGGTGATGGTAGTTGTAAAGATGGTGGTGGTGATGGTAGCTGTGAAGATGATGGTGGTGATGGTAGCTATGGTGATGGTGGTAGCTGTGATGGTGATGGTGATAGCTGTTTAGAAACTGTTCTCATTTGGACAAGTGCTGAGAGGTCCGATAGCGTCGCAAGGCTCTTGTAGAATACTAGAATATTTCTAAGACTGAGATTCAATAGTATCAGTATAAACACTCCAAGGCTCAGTACTCGTTCTCAGTTGAAGGGTTAATCATACACTCTGAAAGACGTTGGCGCTGGAAGGAACAATGCAGGATCAATATGAAATGAGCATGAAAATTTATCTACTAACACTTGTATTGTGGTGTTGTAGTGGAGATGAATTATGTTACTGATCTCACTTCCAACGTAGGGGTAATGATCTGCTGTAGGGAGAGTTGCGTCACTTGCCCTCTCTTACATAACATGTAAATTATTACCATCATGAACGGTTACATAAGCACTGCAATAGAAAATGGTTGTTAAAGAATATCCACTGACGTTTCAGAGTTAAGTGTAATGAGCTGAACCAAGTGTTCTTTGCGGAATACGTCGAATAACAGACGATCCATTCATTTTGAGGTTCCTGGGCACACTACCTGTAAAGACTGAATGTCGTAAGCGGAAGGAAAGGCCTACATAGGAAGACAGCTCGAGAGTTGACAAAATGGTTACATGAACTTTGAATAATTGTTAACTCTTGCGTGTCCGCTGAAATGAGGAAAATATGAAAGTACAGACCAGAAGTGCGGTGATTACTAAAATTGCGACAGTAGAGGCAGAGACATGCAATACTGCAGTAGAGAGAGAGAGAGAGAGAGAGAGAGAGAGAGAGGGAGGGGGGGGGATTGACGGATGGAGCTGATACGATGAATCACTTTTTCACCCAGTTTAAAAGAAACAGCTCTCTGCTGTGGTTCACCCCTTAGCCATTAGTGTATCTAATTGCATTAAAAAAAAATGTTTTAAAACAGGTGAATCTTCTTATTATTTCCGGTGTAACTAGAGCTTCAAGTCCCTGTGTTATCACTCGGTTGACTGTTGGTTGTGACAGCCTCAAATCGTTTGCTTTGAACCGCTGCATTTTTCCAGTTGCCAAATACCGAAGGGTCAGGGCAACTTTTATCTCTGGAGAGACAGCGTCACTTTGTCCTGCGTCTGTCACAAACACAATTCCTTCATGGCTTAAACGGTATCTTTTCCTTAACTCTCCGTCGTCACATTCAGCGAGGAAGCTTCTCCGGGGTTGGTAATTAGTTGGTTGGCGGATGCAGAAGTCCATTGATTATTATATAGCCGCCAACTATACTCTTGTGAACGCTTCCCAACCCTTTAAATGACTCCCGCACCACGAGCAGGCTTGTCACATCGTTAGGATGAGTTCATAACGGTAGGAGCGTTTCATAAGCTTCATAAATAACTCTTACGTTTTTTACAAAATTTGTAAACGGTTCACTGGCTTGCCTACTCACAAGGCCTCTTCTGAATACTGAATGTTCAGCTGATGATAAATACAGGCGCTGCTCTAAGGTCGGAGAATTTGAGTTTTCATTGTGACCTTACCTTAAACGAAATGTTCTCAAAACCAAATCACTTCATTCTCCTTCGACCTTCAACCGTCCCACCAAATTTTGTGAAAATCGAATTTTAACTGAACTGGTCTTACCCTGCGACTTTGTGCTTTGGCTTATTACTATGAATATTCAGTATCTGTATATTTAGCAGACCCTCAGTCCTTTCACTTGGTTTCGTTCAAATCAAGTAAAAACTGTCATGAATGAAACGATGGAATATTTGATGTCTTGTGACACCGATCTTTGACTGCTGGTTCTGAAAATAGAATTCCTACATCTTTGCCTGGTATTACTTTAGAAGTAACCAACGTTACCGATTTTCATTATATTACGTCCCTGAACTATTCTAACCAAGACTTACCTTTTAAGCCTAGTTTGAGTTGGGGGAGCGAATTTTGTAAGGGTATTCATGTAGTGACAGGTTAGGCTAACGGTTAGTAGCAGATGAATGTTGCGCCATATTGGCTGGTGCAGGCGTGTGTACTCGGTCTATGTCGGCTGGACTCGAGTGTGCTCGGCTGGTACTTTCGTATGTATGTGAGTTTTAAAAACAGCCAATCAGGCGTTCCCGAGCAACAGGGACTTTTGAAACCAGCCAGTCACAGTAGTCGTAAGTAAAACCAGCCATCACCTTAAAGTATTTGTGGGTGACGGAGGGACGCCCAAGATTTGAAAGTCAGTCATGTCATGGCCTCCGGCGGAGAAGGGTGTGTTGTTGATTTGCAAGCTTGTATCTTTAGCAAGGATTACTGGCAGATTATCAAGGACTACCACTGTAATAATGAAGCATCTATTGAACTACTAAGAAAAAATTGCCAAGTGAAGTACAGTGTAAAGAGTGTAATTTGCCCTGCAAAGATCGGGAAGGTAGACATCAATGGCACTGCGGCCGGTGGAGGAAAAGTCGGAAAGTAAGGGGAAGATCCAGTGCAAATTCACCGTTTCCGATTATAAAGGAACAATTCTACACCCTTAAAGGTAGGTCAGGTCAGGTTAGGTTAGGTTAGGTTGTGCTGGGTTTGGTTAGGTTGGGTTAGGTTAGGTTAGGTTAGGTTGTAGGGGTGGGCGATACCAGCAAAAAATGGTAATCATGATTACTGATTACTTTTATGAAAGTAATCTATTACTATTTCGATTACTATCAATATATAAGTACAGTATAATCATTATAATGTGATGGTTTGAGTGCAGTCAGTTACAAAGTGCACACTGCAGATAGTTTCCTGGTAGTTTGTGTTTGTGTGTATGTGTGTGGTAATATGAAATATCAATATATTTAAATTAAAATTTATAGCTACAGAAGCTAAAAAGTACCCATAACTGAAGCTACATAACGTAAATAGAAAATATAATAAAGCCTTACAGGAATAAAGGGTATTGGTATAACTTTAGAAGTAACCAACGTTACCAATTTTCATTATATTACGTCCCTGAACTATTCTAACTAAGACTTACCCTTTAAGCCTAGCTTCAGTTGGGGGAGCAAATTTTGTAGGGATAGTCATATAGTGACTTAGGTTACGCTGTCGCTCAGTAACGGATGAATGTTGCGCCATATTGGCTGGTGCAGGCGTGTGCATTCGGTCTATGTCAGGCTCTAGATCAGGCCTAGGTTAGGTTAGGTTAGTTTGGGTTAGTTTAATGCAAAATAGTGTATTTTTAATTATTCTTGTTCTTGATTTTGGGGGATAAACCCACTTTTGGAAATCTTACTCAAAATTCCAAAAGGGGGATTTTCCCCCAAAAATGAGGGTCAAAACTAATTAAAGCACAGTATTTTGCATTGGAAACCATAAAAAAAAAAATAAAAGAAAACGTTGGTTACTTCTAAAAATTTACCCTTTGCCTTAATTTAAAACATTTTGCCGATTTTTTTAATTAGCAAAAAACTGCTGAAGTTAACCTTGCCTTGTGAAGCTGATCTTCGATTTATTGTTCTCACAAATAATAAGCCAACTTCTTCGCTGACCTCAGTCTCACCATCAAGTTTAGTTTATATCAGATTCAGACGGTTTATTTTGTTGACACATGGGTCGGAATTTCATCTTATGGTATCCTGTGACCCTGGCCTTTGACTTTTGTTTTTACTGTCGTATCCATTCATTCTTGCTTTACATTCAACATTTCCACCAGGTTGGTCTACACTGGATGAAAATAAGAGATGGCCTTGCCCTGTAACCCTGACCTTTCACCTCGCCCTATGACCCCCAGCTTTGACTGGCTGACTTCTCAGTATCAAATCCCTTTATCACTCCATTACCCTAAAGCTTTCCAGCAAGTATTGTTTCAGTAAGATAAAAATTATTAAAGGTGAGCTTGTCATGTGACCTGCTCCTTTGATGTACTGTTCTAAATACTAGCTGACCCGCAAGCCTTCCATCCTGTTTCATCGAAATAATTTCAAGTATTTTTTTGTTTTACACACATACACAGGTCAGACTATGAACTTATCATGTGACCTTGACCTTTGACTAAATAGACTCGGAATCCTTTCGTAATTGTCATACCCTCAACTCCTTCACTAAAGGTTGGTGTAAATTACCCTATTATTTAAATTCACTTTGCTGTGTATGATTTATAGTTGAATTATTGTTTTCACACAATATGTCAACCTCTCGCCTGACCCGCGACACATCGACAACTTTGATTAAAATCGAGTTATATAACACACACACACACACACACACACACACACACACACACACACACACACACACACACACACACACATACACACACCAAGCAGAACATTACACTTGCAGCCCTACATGCGCGCTTTTGTAATGCAAGAGATTATCATGATATAACCGTACCACAGTATATCTATATATCTATAGCCAGACTCCATAATCCCGTAAGGGGTGGCCATTTGTCTCTGAGTTAGTTGTTTTACGGGGAGGAATACTGACCCTCCGCCAAGCCACTTGTTGACGCGTAGGGAACATGTATGAGTTGGTTATGTGGTTACCACCCAGCATTGAAAATGGTTTCCTGACTAATAGGAAACCATTAGGCCTGTAACTCAATGTAAAGCCACCTGAGAAGGAAAGAAGAGTCATAAAAACTGACAGGAAAGTTTGGAAAAATAGGAAGAGAGGACAGACAGATAAAGAATGATAAAGGTGAAGGAAGAAGTAGGTAGCACTACATGAAGTGAGTGGATGATGGTACTCACCACTTATTACCACGTACAAAATCACTAATAAAAATGCTACGAAGTTTCCTATACCACCATTAATACCGCCCGGATCCAGTAGTAACTGAAATGGCACTCAATAGAGTGCATACCTCCGTCAACGCCCTATCTCGCAATATTAAAAAGAGTGAAGGAAAAAAATCCTGGATCCGCACCTTTATCCGGATCCGCACCAAAATTTAATGGAGTGTATTCTGGGCCAAGGCCTATTCTTCTACCAAGTTTCGTGGAAATCCGTCCAGTATTTTTTGTGTCATCTTGCTCACAAACCAATCAACCAACCAACAAACAAGCCGACAGGGGTGAAAACATAACCCCCTTGGCGGAGTTAATGAATGGTCAAGGAAATAACCCCTGCATGTATTCACTGTGAACAGAGGATTCGAACGCCGAAGTGGCGATTTGTTTAGGTGTGTGGCACACAGGAGGACTGCTTGGTGTCAGGGAACGGATTCATCAAGACAAACTTACTCCTTGGTGAAAAGAAAAAAATACGGTGAAAGGTGCAAGTGAGTGAGAGAGTGAGAGTGGCAGTTTGGGTAGGAGTGTGGGTGAGTTTAAGTGTGAGTGTGTAAATGCATAAGATAATGGTCATCAAATCAGTCTGCACGTAAATCTTTTTCTAGACATTGACGCAGGTGGCAAGTTTCACGCTAAATCCAGATCTATTTAATTAAGGCATGGAATACATAGTCATTACAAAGGGCACTCGGCACGCATTTCTAAACCAGTGATTACTACACAAAATACACTAATCATCTAGTGGCCTGACGAAAATAATTTGGTCAGTCGACAGAAAGCGAAAATGGTAACTGATTCCATCCAGAATTGTACTTATTTTCCAGACAAGAGAGATCTTTTGCAGGGTTGGGGTTAACGAAGTCTCTGTCTAGTCTCTCCAGTTCAGAAACTGTTCAGCCAGGGTTTAAGGGAATTACAAATATCCAAACGGTTTCATCCTCCAACCTGGAATTTACATCCGTTACTTACGACAGAAGAGGTCAAATAAATGCAGTTTTTATTTTTTTTTATTTTTACATAATCGAGCATTTATTTATTTTTTTTTTTTTGAATTCCACCAAACGCCAGGCGATTTCCTTCATCTGAGAGTGAGTCAAAGACCCTGAGCGTTAATGCGGTAACATTAACACTCTCATGGTTGGGACTACTCTAGTGTTATATACCAGCAAAATCTAGACTATTATATTCATCTGGCAGTGTCTAAGGAGTCTCAAAATATTAATATCCCTCGCTGTGGTGAGCTCATCTTTTCTGATTATATTCAGGGTAACAACACGAATACATCCACCATAATAATATCATTGAAGTTTAACCATAAAAAAACTCGATTAACTCGTTGAAGAAAACACCAGACACTGTTCTTCAGTTATCTGAAAACCTGACAATCAAAGAAATAATCGAGTCGCTGTCTGCTGGTTCTCCTATGCCAAATATAATCGCCTGTCGGTAGCATGAGATGCAGGGCCATTACATGACAACCAGCAGTGTCATTCTGGAGTGTCAGGGTGAAGTTTGGGTTTGGACAAGAAGTAAAGGTAGTGGTGTCGTTCAGCTAAACAAGCTGTGTGGCTTCACTGCCGTAACTGGCTGTCACTGATTTACGGCCCAGGAGGAGGGACCTGTCATGGCAAAACTCCATCCAACGACTCGGGACACTCACACTTTACAACCTCACTAGGTTACCCCACGACAACAGGGTATCGTGTAAATTATATATACATGTTTCTCTATTTACCAATATAAGTGACTACAGTATGTCAACCGAGCTGTCTATTTACCTACCTACCTACTGTCTCTCTCTCTTTATCTGTCTCTGTCCATATCTGTATATCTATCTAACTATCAGCCTATCTACTTATCTGCCTATATATGTCTTTTTGTTTGTTTATCTATTTGTCATCTTCCCGTATACAACGGGACGCAACAGATCACTTGGACACCAAGATAAGAACCAAGTGTAGCTTCTTTTATAGCAAAACATAGGGATGATACTCCCGGAGGATCTGGGTCCTGAGCAACATATGCCGGGATAAAGGAGCCTCAAAGAAGGGATGGGAATAAGGGAGAGAATCGGTAAAAGAAATGGGAGAAAAATAGGGGGAGGTGAAGGCTGAATACAAGTGGGAACTAATGGGGGAAGGGGGAAAAGAAATGCAAAGGAATTAATGGGGGCAGAGAGATGATAGAATATTGAGGGAAGTGAGGAGGGGAAGGGGGAACAGAAATGGGAGGGAAGGAAAGAAGGGGAGGGGGAGGGATGAAAGAAATGGGAAGCAAGTCAAAGAAGAAGGGGTAAGAAAAATGGGACTAGAGTAAGGGGGATGGGGGATAAAAATAGAAGTGAAGCAGGAAAGGCAAGGGGTAAGAAAAATGGGAGGGAAATAGCGAGTGAAATGGGTAAGGAAAATAGGAGGGGAGTAATGGAGAAGAGAAACTGGAAGTAAAGAGGGGAAAGTGTAAGGGAAGTGAGAGGGGAGCACGGAGGGGAAGGGGAATGTGAGGGCAAGAGCAGGAAAATGGAACAGTCTACGCGACACTCGCAGCAGAATATTCCAGAGCCATTCATGTAAGTAGTGAGGGGAGGGAGATGCTGTGACTTAACTCTCTGCGTCGGGTTTTTCCCTGCCGAATAAAATCGTCTTTAGTTACCAGATTCAGTGCCTATGTTTTAACATCACAGAGATTGTATTAGTGAGTTTTTTTTTTTTAACCCTTTCAGTTTGATGACGTAATTTGCTATCTACCAACGATTCATGTAAACTTATGAAAGATTTCTTCCATTAACACGGGTATTGAAGGTCGTCTATATTCTCACGTATGTCACCCAACAGTCTCTTCTCCACAAACTGCTCAGTCTGTAGAAATGTTTGGAAAGAATAATACCGTATTTTTGTTGACACTTGCCAGCCTAGATCTTCGGTCAATCCATCTTCTCGAGGTGGTTTAAACCGAGGATCGACTAAGCCGGCCATAGCAGCTCAGAACCTCGTTCTGAATATAGGTGAACTGGGATTATGTTGTAATCCAGAGTTCATACCAGGGATCGGGTTCAAAACTGAGACTTGAGTTTGGGTCTTAGTGCTTGGCTAATCCTATCAAGTATGAGTACTCGCTCTCATGAGATTTCCAGAATTGCAGTAGGTTGCTATTTCCGAAGTGTATTGGCTTTCTAAGTAGATTTTCAGCTCTGCTTCCACAGGTGATAAAGAGGGCAGAGCTGGTTGTTTAGCTGTAGCCATAAAGCTAACAGTTTACTTTGTTACTTGGGACTGGGGAAGAGTCTCTCTCTCTCTCTCTCTCTCTCTCTCTCTCTCTCTCTCTCTCTCTCTCTTATGAATTCACTGTGCCAGATGTTGTATTTTGTTGCAGCTTTTCAGTTTCTTGCGTTAACAGCCTGCGCGTAAAGTCATATATACAGTCACGTCAAAAAGTATCGCGCAGGTAAGGCACGATGATATCCGAAATGACCATTATAGCTCGTGAATTCTCGGTAAGATTTCTTTGTCACTGCTTTGCTATACATATAATAACAATACGGACTAGAAAATGTCATAAACAAGCCATATATTGCATCCTTGAGAGAGCAAGATTATCAGCATGGGGGAAAAAAATCGTTGTTCAGTTCCCAGTGGCCATCGTCCGTGTCTCAAATTGCTTTGCGTCAAGTGTGCACCGATACTTTTTGGTGTGAGTGTACCTGGATTATTACTGCACCAGTTACATTGAGGCAGCAGCTAAACAGAAGACAGAACGCTGTTTATTAGGTGTCAGTCAATTCTGGGTAAACAGTTTTAAGTTTCAGTACAAGATGACTATTGTAACTTGATTGCATGTTACTGAACTCAGATTTCATCCCTAGGACACATGCTGTGACTTAAGTAGATGTGACAATGTTCTGACCTTGAGTGAGATTTGTTGCTTCAGCAAATGGTGCCAAGACTGTTACCAGTTCAGTAAGCACAAACTGATCGTGATAAGCATGCTTAGATACAACAGTCTCTGGTTCATCCAGCTTTTCAGACATTTTCCATAGGACTTAATCGTATTACCTTCAGAAGTTCATCGTGTTTGTGCTGCTGTCTGAAGTATGGCCTCTCACGCTAGTTAATCTGCTGAATGAGTAGATTTTCTGATATTCGCTACTAATGCAGACATCTCTGATACAACCTTACGTAGTGATCCAGCTTCTCTCATACCATCCTTTACAAGCTGCAGACTGTGTGAAAAACAAGGGTCATGATCAGGAAGGAAATTGAATACATCGTCTGAAGAGTTTTGTACACCTAGAGATTCAGTATTTGATTCTGAGTCATCCTCTGAACTACTATCAGACCTATCTACCTGTAGATTATGATGTTCTTGTTTTGGGGGCTTTGGTCCAGCTAAGGAGAAAGCTTCAATCATGTTTGATGCGTTGTCTGTGATTACATAAGACACTTTTTGTTCATATTAAAGAAATTAACTACGTCTTCAAAGTGAGCAAGGATATTCATTGAGGTCTGACGTCCTATAAATCTCTGATAGGATACCATTACTGAGTGTAGCTCCCAGTCATGTATGAGAGTGGGGAGTCACTCCTAGAAAACTACGTATGTGTGTGTTACTCCAGGTATCTACAGTCTTTTTTAATGTTTGGCACAAGTTTGCTGCAGCTCTTCATACTTGTTTTTAAGCAAGGCTGTTGACAAATGGCTACCAGCTGGGATGACATATCGAGGCTCCAATGTACTTAATAAAACTTTAAGTTCCCTTGCATCTGCAAGTAACACTGGTTGTAGAGTTCCAGCAACGAAGGTGACACTTTTGTCAGTAATAAGCTTCTAGCGTGAGTGTGAAGGTTTGAAGTGTTCTGTCTCCCTCTAGGTAGACGGTATTATGGATTAAGTCATACTAGTAGATGTACAAGGGCAGCCTCTGACCTTCGCAGCAGCACTGACACATGATTACGCTGAAGATAAAGAGAATGAAAACCATAGCTCTAATAACATCGACTGCAAGTTTACCTCCAGTACGGGTATGTGTTTTTGACATGACAGAACCCAAAGGATAAAATGAATTATGCACTGTACCAATGTAAACTTGCCAATAAAGTGTAGCAAGAGGAAAAACCAGTATTAACAAAGAAACAGGCAGCTAATGAGGATTATCATATTTACCATAATGACAAACTTTGTTACTTCATGTGAAATTCAACAGTTCGGCGTTAGATTTCAGGAACACTACCTAGACCTAAACCTAGGGTTGCTAGGTTTCCGGTTTTGGACCGGAGTCTCCAGAAATTAGGTTGCCTCATGTCTCCTGTCAGACAACGAGACTCTCCGAATTTTTACTAACGTTATTTATTACTAATTGTTTTTCAGTAAAAAATCGTATTTACATTCACAGTAAGCCTACTGGAAATTTTTAGTGACATTATTTTCCGGATGTTATCATTATTATGGCAATAATTTTCCTGGACAAGAACACAGTTGTCATGAAGATCGTGCTCCCCTCCCCCCTTTTCTCACCAATTACCCTTTAAAATGATATGCATAAACTTTTTACATAACCTTCTGTTGAGACTCTTGAGACTAGTTCCCCCTCCATTGTTTGATGTCTCTTTCCCTTTTCATGAACATCAGGGTGACCCACCGTTGGAAAAAAAAAAAAAAAAAAAAAATGGAGCCTTATGAGTTTCCGTACTGTTTTCCATTATTTTGGCCCATGCAGGCACACTGGTACCGTTTTTACCAGAAGAGCTACACAATACATTTTTATTTCCTACACTTCACATAAGCAGTTTCGGAAACCCTTAGTCGTATGAGGATTGTATACACGTCAAATGATTTGTCTTATTGAAAGGATTCAGAAAATATATCTATATGTCAAATTGTTTTCATCCATTAGGAAGTTTTCGGTTTCGTCATTTTTCACCAAAACTAAAACTTTCAAGCTCTTAGCGAGACCCCTAAAAATAGAACGATTTTGATAAAAAGAATACCAAGGTGTTTGCCTGGGTCGAAATAATGGGAAAAAATGCAGAAATTCATCATTTATCATCATCATCCGGATCTCCTTTCCCACCCTAGGGCAGGGTGAGGAGCAGCAACGTCCAGACAGCCCAAGTTTGCCCAATTCAATGGGCCACGCTTCCATCCACTTATCATTCAAGTCCCCGGAATCCTGGCTCTATCTGATACGCCAAAAACTTTCACCACATCCTGTAGCTTCACATAAACATAAACAATAGAGTCAGTCCGGACGATGTAACGTTATAAAGGGGTGCCAAATCCTTGATCATGCACATCTCACACCACTCATCCAGCCAGCTCCATCTCTTGGCAGTTTCCTAGCATCACCGACTTCCATACCTCTCTTCTTCTCACACTCATCCACCACATCCCTTCACCTTCTCCTTGGCCTACCTCGCCTCCTCCCTCCTTCAAGTTCACTCAGATATACCTTTTTCACCACTCTATTCTTATCCATTCTCTTCACATGACCATACCATCTCAGTACACTCTCTTCGATTCTGGTATCCACAGAGTTCCTCACTCTGCATCTTTCACGACTCACATTATTTCGTATCCCATCCACTCTCTGTACTCCACATACATTCCTCAGCAGTCCCATCCCCACTGCTCTCACTCTCTATTTTTCATTTTCATGCCACACCATAGTCCCACGTCCATATGTTAAAGTTGGCACTATCACTCCTTCGCGAAGGCCTCGCACAGCTGCAACACTCAAGCCTCTGTTTCTTATCAAGGCCTTCATTTCACTAGCTACCTTCCCTTCCTGTATCACTCTGCTTTCCATTTCTTTTGCACATTTTCCTCTCTTTTCTATCACTATACCCAGGTATTTAACTCTTTCACATTCCTACTACTCTCCATTCACTGTAACATTGCACTGGGAGTCACCTTTTCTCTCGATTACCATCACTTTACTCTTTTCTACATTTAGTCCCAAGACACGACGCTTACCGACATCAGCAAAACTCTGCACTAGTCTAGCAAGTCCTTGTTCGGTATTTGCTAGCAGTACTGCATCATTAGCATACAACAAATATGAGAGATTCTATCCATCACCATTCATTACCAACGTCATCCCTCTCACCATTACTCGTGTTTTTACTTCTCTCATCACCCCATCCATGTTCACTAACCATGGGGACATCACACAACTTTGTCGCACGCCCACACTGATCGTGAACCATTCACTTAGATGTCCATTTACCCTTACACATGCCTCACTACCATCATAAAAACTCTTGACAGCACATATCAGCTTACCATCTAAACGATACATGCGCAAACCTTCCACAGTGTTTCTCTGCCTACTTTGTCGCATTCTTTTTCCAGATCCATCAATGCCATAAACACCTTATAGTCCTTCTCACAAGCCATCTCTACTATCTGTCTCACTGCAAATATTTGATCCACACATCCTCTGCCACTCCTAAATCCACCCTGTTCATCACTCACTAGGACTTCTGATATCTCTCTTACTCTGTAATAATTCTTCCATGTACTTTCCCAACTACACTCATTTAGCTTATGACACGCTAGTTCTTGCACTCATTTCGCCCACCTTTATTTTTGTACAGGAGTACAATCACAAGTTTTTTCCACTCTGCTGGCACAGTTTCACTCATCCATGCCTTCTTACGTATCTCCAAGAAGCACTTCATTCCGCTCTGTCCACAACACTTAGTCATCTCTGCATACACCTCATCAACCCTAGCTGCTTTTCCATTTTTCAGCCGCTTCACAGCGTTCTTCACCTGTGCTAGTGTCACGTTTCCTGGCACTACTCATTCTCTGCACCCCCCCAAAACCAATCATGTTTACAGCCGCTCTGCTCTCTCTATTCCCAGTCATCAAGCTTTAAAAATATTCTTTCCGTCTGGTGTTTACTTAATCTCCATGGGTTAATAATCTGCCACTTACATCCTTCACACTTTCACATTTCTTTACACTGTCACTTCTATATTTCCGCACCTCTTTCCAGAATAATTTCCTATTTTCAGAGTAATTTGCATTCATTTATCTTCCTAGATCATCATTTACCTCCTTTTTCCTGTTTACAAGTCTCATTACAGGCTTCTTGCACTCAATATATTCAGTTCATTTTTCAATTGAACTGCTGTTCTGTAACCATTCTAGCCACTTCTTCCTCTTTTCCTCCACTGCTCTCCTAACATCTTCATCCCACCATGCCATACCTTTCTTCTTTGTTGTTACTCTTGCTACACCACACACCGCTTTAGCATTCCTAACTAAGCAGTCCCTATATGTATTCCACAGGCTTTCCAATTCCATTTCATTCCAGTTCACTAATTCCAACTCCTCCCCTACTTTGGTCCTGTATTAATCTGTCATTTCTTTAATCCTCAGCTTCTCGACTTTTACTCTTTCTCCCTGACTGTTCCTCTCTCTCCTGGTGCACCTTACTTCTCTCAGCTTGATCTTGCATACCACAACCATATGATCTGACAGATCTCCACAGTGTCCTATCACGGCCATCGTATCGGCAACCATTCCCAGCATCGACATCTCTACGAGCACGTAATTAGTCAGGCTCCTTTCAACACGATCCCCGTTCCCTCTATACCATGTATATTTATATGCATCTGTTTGATATAGGAGTTATGAGCAGAAACTCATAAGTTTCGAAAACTTTTCAAAAGTCGGTTACCCTAATGAACATATGTACACCAGTGAGTTGAGGAAATAAAGTGCTGTTTATACTCGTACTATTTTGACTCCGCCCCTTGGAAAAGGACTTTAATATTACTGATTCTCTCCATCACATACACATGCTGAAAAAAAAAAAAAGTCGTCAGTCGATTGCAGTCAATTGCTTAAAAATGGTTTCGCCATTAGTTAAGCAGACTTATCTTCAGATGCTGCAGGAAGTTAGAGGTATTGTAGTTCTTTCTAAAGCTGAATTGCTGTTTTTTTTTTTTTTTTTTCACAATATTTACATTGTGTTCTGATGGCGCCACTTCTGTCTTGAGGGATAATGAAGTGTTGGTACACCAATGATGACTACTTAGATGACATTTTATAATATCTGGATGGTTAAATGAACTGTCATATTACTCTGAAAATGACAGTAGTCAATCTGAGTTAAAATTATAAAACCTGGCGAGAGAATAAAGGTAATAAAATGATAATACGAGTATCCATGCACAAACAGTATCGACTCTTACACAGTGATTAAGCCCAACATATAATTCTTTGTAGTCAGTAATATAGGCAAATTTGATCAGTCTAACTTCACCACTGGCATAATTTACTGTTTGATGTGAAGATCACGAATTCACGCTCCGAATCCTGGCTCTAATATTTCATATTTCGCTCATTCACTCACTCAACCTCACGCAGCCTACCTGTCGAGTAGGTGACAGAAGATAACCGCTCAGTCTATCAACATGTCACCCGTTCACACTCCATACCAACGCGTACCAGACACGTTCAGCAGCACCAGCTCAAACGTACTTGACATGTTGAGCAGCACCAACTTCATACGGTTTACATCGCATTCCAATTTTTTTTTTTTTTTTTTTAGCTTTGTCAAACCACATTACATAGCGTATTTTCATACTTGTTTATGTGTTTAAACTGAAATTAGCAGTCAAATAGATGGATATGGCTGATAAAAAATCTGCGACTCTTCATCATAGTATTCGATAAATACGATTAGCTTACCCATGTATTCGAATTCGAATGCGAATATCTTGATATCTTATAACATTAATTCGAATAGAAATGCGAATAAACATAAATACTATATTCGAAACCATTCTAATACGAATACCAAACCCTCAATCCCTGGTGTGTGTGTGTGTGTGTGTGTGTGTATGATTTGCTTGAAGTGCGTACCCAGCTTGAATTTGCGTAATTCATTGTCATTCTAATTAACTTAATATAATGTTTTCTGATATTTTTCTGTTGTACAGTCGCCCAAAGAAGGGATAAAGTTTCAGACTGCTTCCTCACTCTGTATTGCCAGGTGCTATTAAGAAGTCTCGGAGATTATTAAAAATTATGTACGTTCATCGCATCATATTATCGAATAAAATCCATTATACAATGCTGAGAATTATATAAGATGAATAATACGAAGCAGTGATGTTAGAAGTCAACATTGCTACAAGTGAGCGAGCACAGCAAGCAAAGCGATGTTTACGTTCACCTGAGAAATGACAGGCCCGACACGAACCGGCCCGGCCCGACACAAACCGGCCCTGCCCGACACGGCGCGGCCTGAACACGATGGTTTTCAGGGGCTATTTTTTTTTTTTTGTTTTATGTGTCCGACTCTGGGCATAGGCTTCACAGCCCGCTATCAAGGCCCAGCAGTCCTCCTACATACCTCTCTACATGTCACCACTTCGGCACTAACACCCACCGTCCATATTGAATACATGATAGGGCTGTTTCATACAGGACTGGTGTATTGGTATTAACGGGGGCATTTTTACGACATGTCAGCGGGTCTTCTGGTACAGTAGATTATTAAAGCCTGATTTAATGAAATTCAAATCCTTAAACTGTTCCCTACCCCAGACGAGATTTGAACCTGGGTCCGGTAGGACTGCAGGCCACCTCTCTACCGATTGAGCCACACCTCCCCCCTAACTTCTACTATGTGAGATAGAGAAGAGATTCTTCCAGCAGGTAGTAGATGCATTCAGTAAATTTTGTCTTTAGCTATAAATTTACTCATGAGACAAAGAAACCCCTTGGAATCCCAGCTTTCCAAGGAAATATACTGTCACGTTCATAAAAAAAGGACTTGCATCAACCCGTTTTGTTTATTGTGGTGTTGATTGTTGGTGAAATACGGGACTTTCTGCCTTACTGTCTGGTGCACTGATGATATGTGCACCTGGCATTAAGTGAAACAGTTCTGCATCTCATCAACAGCAGACACTACAGCAGCTACTCGTAATGCAGGCAGGTGTGGATCCATATTTATGAACGCGGCTGTACCAAGTGCTTCAGTTGGCATGCTCCGCTATGAAATCGAATTTTAAAAGATTTTCTGTTGTAGGAATATGTTTTCTCGCATGAATTCTAAGTACTAAATATCGGATGCTACGCTCATAATCCTACAAGAACGTTTTTCTTCTATGTTTAAGGGGTGAAATCAGCAAAGGTAACCGCCCCATTTCCGGGATTTATCATTCGATCAGTAGCCACGCATTTACCGATGCAGTTCGTTGACACAAGTCGGGAGCAGAGAACTGGACATTGCGCGTGATAGATGCTATAACGCCTCGCTATATGCACATCCAGAGAGAAAGTGTGAGAGAGAGAAAACGTGAGAAAGTTAGTATGTTAACTCAGTTATTCTTTTGTTATTGTTCAACTATCTTACCAGAAATGTTGAAAAATTATACCAAGATGAAATTATGATGATAGGTGTATGTACAAACGTTTGCTCGCTCGTCACGTGCTCACAAAGCTCACTTTACTGGTAAGATACGTTCTCCAAAACTGAATGTGGAATGTATTACTCTGCTTGCAGTACACCCCAGAGTTCCCTGTGTCTGTGTTATTAAAGCATTTACGTCATTTGGTCTAGTTTACAAATCTGTAGCTTACATTACAATGGAGAAACACAAATTTTATCATATTTTTTATATCTTCCCTATCTGAAAATACTGACCAGGAAATTTCGTACTCTGTGATTTGCATATGAAATTTCCTAGCTTATTACTCTTGCCAGTTGTATAAGCACAGAGGATACTAAGCAATGACATGTTTGGTATTTTCCAAAGATCTGCGATTTGCGGCAAATTTCCGAGGTTCTCTGTATTTTATTTACCCATCTATTGTCTCTGACTTATACTAAGTCTAGGCTTGCCCTTCCCGGAAACCTGGCCAAATGCAGTTTAATAACGGTTTGTCACTAACAATTGTCTCCCTTCATGTATGCTGATGAACATTTAAAATGGTCTACCAGTTTAAGTTGCTTTTCTGCTTTCAGCCATCGTCCATAGAGATAACACCCTTTTCCCGCTTTCATCCTTCGTCGATAGAGACAACAGATATGGAAGTCTATGACACTAAATATTTAGTGTTCCAACAGAAATGTTCTGTATTTATTTTACACCAGTGCTAGAATTCAATTACTTATTCAAGTTATATTTTTTTCAGTCTTACGTTGCCAAAGAATTCTCGTTACCATACTAGATTTAGACTCTGCAAATTATTCCTGATAGTCACTGGCGATAGTTGTGAAATTTCAAGTAGCTATGTTTGAGGATTTCCTGATAGTATAACTAAATCATTACTACCGACAAAAATTAAATGCTCGTGTATTTTGACATTTAATGGTTGTTTTCTGTTACAATATCACACACAAGGATTTATCTTGTAAAGATTTTAAGAATAAGTACTATATCACTGGCCGGAAACTTCTGGAAGCTCAGCCATCACATCTTGGTGCAACTATACAAATGTACAGACTGTTTGTGCTTTATCGCATTTAGTTTACGAGGTGTTATTCCATTGATATGCTTTGCATATTGAGAAAACGTCATGCATGTTTGTGTCCAAAGTAAGTCCTTGATTTTTGGGGTGTGTTTCCTCTGGGAGAGGTTGCGTTAAAATGGAAACTGAGAGTGTGTTTGAGATTCATGTCAATTTGGAGTAAAAAGAATGATTGCTAATCTGCTTCGTGAGGCAGTCACTGTTAACTTCAGCCACAGTTCTAGTCAATGAAGGTGCTGTTGGGTCACTGTTTGTTGAAGTCTAAAGTGTTTTAAAGTTATTACCAAGTCATTAGTATAAAAGAATAACGTTACCGAAGGAGGAGGGATTCGCAGGTCGTAGAAGTAGTAGTTAAAAGTGAGTACTATAGGACATCATTGTGTATTATTCTTAATTTAGATCTTTGGTTCTGGTATGTACCTATGATTGTCTGCCCGAGGGGAAGTCCCCATCCCCACTTTTGAAAAAATCTTTGTTCCATTATTGTGTCTAAGATTCAAATCTTCTCACACCTCACGAGAAGGATGTTGGATTGCAGTGTCAGTGTAAAATATAGCTTTCAGTTCATCCTTTCCAATGAAATTTCAATTATGTCTTTAATCCTGCTTGGTGGTCTTTCTCATTCTTCTTCCTTCCACCATCTACCAGAAGTTTTGGTGGGTTGAGGGAGCCTCCCTGGGTTTTTATCTATCTTCAACTCACAGACTACTTACTTTAGTTACTGCCTGCTCTGTATCACACAGGTATGAAAGGACTGGCGATTCTGTTGCTGACTGTGTTCCTTTCTGCTCCATTGTGAATTAAGTTGTTCCATGTCTTAGAGAAAGGAAGATTAGAACTTAACAAAAACTGAATCCCCGCTCTAATGGCCCATGTAAAATCAAAGTGGTATTAATCTAGTGTCATTCATTTTGTTGGTCGAGGGTTGTGTGTATGGCATTTTGCTGGGAAGATGCTTTGCATACCGCCATTCATCTGTTGGCCAATAGGTTCCCACCTTCATCATTTGGAAATACCCCTCCTTGAAATTAAATTAAGCTAGCAGAAAATGGCCTTTGCTTTCTTGTTGTTGTTGTTGTTGTTGTTGTTATAGTTATTGTCGTTGGTGCTAGTGGTGGTGGTGGTGAACCCAGTTTCCACTATATTATTTGATCTGAGAAGAGATGAGCCTGAAGTTTTTGAAAGCTGGCAGTTGATTGGTTGTCTGGGTGCATTCATTATTAACCCTCTTGTGCACGGTAAGTTTTAGTAAGTTTTCCAGCACACGATTTTATTCCACCTCCCTCCCTGCCAGCCCCCCCATGCGCTGCAAAAACATGTATTCTCGCCCTGTTTTCGCTACCCAGACACCTATATATTGCCATGAAACCTACATCATCTTATTCACCGACGTTTGTTCTAGCCGATAAGCGAAAAAAAAAATAAAAGGAAAAGAAAAATACGAATAAAAGTACATTAGGCCGGTGTGAATAAACATTTTGGAACATCAATTCAATTCCCTACATCCTAGTTCGAATGTTTTCCATCATACAGAAAAATGTTAAGAGAAGTTTTGATAGAGATTTTCTTCAGCTTTCTAACGAGGTTTATCCGGTTGTGATACGATTTGTAATTTTCGAGAAAATAGCAAAAAACAAAAAGCCATTTAAAAAAAAATTATTTTATTCAGGGAGCTCTACCGCAAAAGTTTTCTCACAAAGGTTATGTTTTAATTTCATAATCTTGTGTAGAATTTCATGAGCTTTCTCATGGTACCCACAGATTTTTCATCTATATATCTATCTATTGCCAGACGCCATAATCTCATACGGGGTGACCATTTGACTCAGAGTTATTTGTTTTACAGGGAGGGATGCTAACCCTCCAACAACCCACTTGACACGTAGGGAGCACGTATGGCAGTGTTGCCAGGTGGTTCGGAGGTAATTTCAGGAGATTCTGACCGAAAATTTCAGGAGAAACGAGTATAAATTCGGGAGTTTCTCATTTTCATACATTCCATAGTGTACATTACTCACTTTGTGGTACTTACAATAATTGGTAGATCAAATAGAGAAATGAATGAAATTAACATTTTTTTGAATATAATTTTATGGCACTTGCAATAATTGGTAGATCAAATAAAATAGTACCATGAAAATTACCCTATCAGTCATGAATTCAAACAACTATAATACCTTTAAACGTGCAAAGATGTACCAAAATTTTAATCTTTCTCTCCACCATCACCCCCCATGCGATGATCATCAGAACCATCAACTTTTTGACCAATATATATATTTTTTTCTTACACATGGCACTAGCCATTCTTTTCCTTATTTCTTTGTTAATTTAAAATTATGAAAACTATCACATTATAGAAGCCTTTTAATGTGCAGCATTCCACACAAAGTCTGAGATGACACCCTATTTCTCATTTTTTTCATGCGGTTTATATATTTATAGGAAAGTAGTCTTCCTGATGTTGCCCTCGAGTGAGGCAAACAGCAAATTTAGCATGAAGTCAGACAGGTGTGGATACATAGGCTGTTTCTCCTTTTTTTGCGTCACACACTTATATCCAAAACGGAGCTGTGCTGATATCACCGCTCAGTACATCACTGTTTCTGAGCAGCCTTCATGCAGTCTATATTTGGTGCAGTCTGAGAGGTAACAAGGGAGGGAAATGAGGTACTTAATGGAGCAACTGATACTACTGATCTTCTTATAAGAAGGGGATCCAGTACCTCGAAATTTTGGTGAGTAGCATCAGCAAAGGGGAATTCTCTCTCTCTCTCTCTCTCTCTCTCTCTCTCTCTGACACTCAAGTTAGCTTCTGTGGATTTTAACTACCATTCAGCAAATTTCTGTAGATATTCTGGAGCATTGATCGAAATTTCGGGAGATAATGGCAAAATCCATAAAAATTTCTTGATTTCTGGAGATTCATCAGAATTTCAGTAGATCTACTGATATTTCGGGAGATCTGGCAACACTGACGTATGGTTTGGTTATATATTTCATGCGCTTCATAGTTTCTGAGTAAATTGCAAAAAACTACCGGGTACCCACGCCTGTGCTGCACTTTGGTCATGCGTGCACAATAACAGTTATATTCCCGCCTATGTAACAATGACTTTTCATCAGAGATATTGTATTGTTATGTCCTGTATGTACATAGAATTCACTGATCTTTATCATGGTTCTTACAGGAAATCAATACGTCCAACATTTTTCGAGCAAATGGACGACAAATGTAGAATACTCCTCCGAGCACTGCATAGTTTCACCACAAGCGAGAAAAAAACACTCTCTTTCTCCTGCCTTTACCTAAAAAATATGCTCCCAAAGGCTTATATTTTGGTTATGTTCATAAGTAGAATTCATTGATCTTTATCATGGTTCTTACAGGAAATCGATACGTGCAATACTTTTCGAGCAAATGAACGACTAAGGTAGAATACTTCTCTGAGCTCTGCATAATTTTACCGCAAGTGAGAAAAAACTCTCTCTTCCCCTAACTTTACCTTAAAAGTGTGCTCCCAAAGGCTTATATTTTGGTCGTGTACATACGTAGAATTCACTGGTCTTTATCATGGTTCTTACAGGAAATCGATACGTGCAATACTTTTCAAGTAAATGGATGACAAATGTATAATACTCCTCCTCGCCCTCAGGTGAGATAAAAACGCTCTTTTTCCCTGCCTCACCCACACCTACATATTTTCGCTCGTTAGGTTTTATTATTTTCTTTTTTTACTCAAAGCATACACATATAATATCATACGCTTTTTGATAGTGCTCTCAGAAACTCAACATGACCACTAGTCTTTTTGCTAAGTACTGATACTGAAGCTGAACTTGCTTCCATCTCATATGTGTATATGTAAAAAACAATACTTATTTGTGTAAAAAATATAGAAATAGGTCAATATACAAATCAACAAAATATGGATAACTCACTTCCTCCAAAGGTGTTGAGATGCTGGGCGGACCTTGAAGGGTTTGAAGATGAGGAGTTATGTAGTGTGTGTGTGTGTGTGTGTGTGTGTGTGTGTGTTTGTGTGTGTGTGTGTGTGTGTGTGTGTGTGTGTGTGTGTGGCGTATTTTGTTCTCTCCTTGCGCTACGTTTGCCTGACACATGGGATGCACACAATAGATTTCTCCATGAACATTCGTTGCACGACATATGTATATATATATGTGGCTGTGTGGTGTATTTCATGTCTCTGATCCAAGCGCTAGGTTTTCTCTATGTCAGTCAATGCACACAATATTTCTCAGTGAACACTCGCTGCACTATTTTATATGGTTGTATGCAATATAGCTCTATCTGATATTGGTACAATACCTTTTCACTGAACTCTGTGATTGCATGGCGTATTTGTTGTCTCTGATACTTGCACTAGGTTTGCATGCAATATTTCTCAACAAACACTCGCTGCACCATTTTGTATGTACAGTTTATTTCACATTAAACTATATGCAATATAAAACACTATCACATGATTCCATCCCAACCTCCTCTATTATTTCCTTCCTGACTCTGTGGCATACATGATCACCTGTTTCCTTAGTGACTATGGCATATATCTATGGCATACATAATGCCTGCTGTGGTAAGTCAGTTATTTCACTAATCCAGGCACTATATGTTTCACAAATATAAATATTGGCTTCACTCTAAAGGTAAAATACTTCATTTATGGGCAGGGTGATGCGGAGTGGAAATCCCGCTATAACAAACCAGACTCCTGCCTCTAGGCCTAATAGCTGATAATGGGCCCCAATGCTTTACAAATAATATATCTGTGTTCCATAGACACAATCACTTCACAGTATAGTCAAAAACACTGTACAGTCACAATATATCAATAATGGCTTCTGCCTCTGGTAGGAGGTGAAAAATGGTGGATTTAAAGGGACGACTGACAGCAGCGCTACCCTTCAGCCTGGCTGGTCGTGAGGTACTGAGGTTTTTCTGCTGTGCATTGTCTCATCTGAGCAGTCACAGCATTGCCAAGTGTTTACCTTGGAAGAGAGATGCACCCACTAGAACGCATCAAAATTTGATGCAAATCGGCCAAAAACATTATTTTTGGCGATTTTTTTTTTCTTGCATGTGATTCGCGTCAATGTGTGTTTATGTGCCAAACCACAAAGAAAGAGATTCGCATCAACATTCTTGGAGGGTTAACGACACATTTCAAATAATTTTAATTATAAACGTTACAATAACCGTTTGACAATAAAATTGCCCACACAAAATAGTATACTTAGTTATTTGCATATACTGATTTAAAAACTGGGCCACACTATGTTTAGCAAATGACCCAGATATGTGTGAAATTTTGAATTCTTGGGACAAATCAAAACACATCCAGGTAAAGTTATATGAGTACCTTGATTCTTTTCCCCCATGTTCAGGCAGATTAATGTAAATTATGTCCTTGCTGAGATAGTTTGGAATATTTCAAGACTTTGCGACCCACAGGGGAAAAAAATCAGAGAGAGAGAGAGAGAAGGTAACCAGTATAGAGCCTATCGTAGTTAGTATGAATATGCTAATAATGTAATAAGGATAATTACAATTTAAATTACATAAATAAAATACACTGAAAGCATTAGGCCTATTCTATGTCCCTGTGCCCCATCAAAATTCTTCTCGCGACCAACCTTTGGGTCACAACCTTTACTTTGAGGACCATTGATCTAACGTACTGAAACAGAAATTCGAATGAAATATTATCCAGATGAAAAAGCTGTTTGTCTGTCACTTTTAAGTAACTCACAGCCGATACCTTGTCAGAGCTCTGTTGTAAGTTGTGACTAGATATTCGAAACTCTGTTGATGTGTAAGTAGAACCCATAAGGCAAACTGATGCGGCAGCAAAACGCTTTCCTGGAAATCTGAATATTTGTCTGCTTAGTCAAGTGGGACATGCCACGGACAGTCTGTCCCCTCTCCCACCCTTACCCCCACTATGACCATTCATCAAAATTCAGGGAATTTCATATTTCACTAGAATTTTGACATTTCAACACGTTAGATTGTTCAAAGGTTAGATTGTACACTAGCAAAGCTGTTGCATTGACATGTCTGTCGGTGGGTCCTGTGGAATATCAAAAAATCTGTTTTCATGAATTTTCATCAGGAAACTGATGCCTGTTCCAACCTAGGATTGAACCCGTGTACTTTGTGACAAAAGGTCGCTTCTCTAAGCATGTTGGCCTCCACCTACACGTCTTATAACTGTGTCAGTTCTTGTGTCTTAAGCAAACTAACATATGACCATAGGATTCCAATGACAGTGAGTCATGGAAGTCTTAGAGTTCCAAAACTAGTTCTGTGCCATCTTTGCCGCAGCACAACTGTTGACTTTGTACGGGGTCTTACTCACCTGTGCATCGAGTACAGCTCACGTGTGTGAGGCGGCTCACCACATACAGGTTTTCTAAACATGTTGATATCTAAGGCTTTCGTCTCAGTTCCACTTCTCTTCCTGACACTTTTCAACCTCTCTTTCCTTGCCACACAGTTTAATTTTTATCTCTCTACTGTCTCTATTTCAACAGTCACTGTTCTTCTAGACTGTCTGCTTGCATCTCTCTTCCAACAGATATTTACAGTATATACAGGGAAGAACGTGGAGCATTGGCTAACACATCCTGATCACAACTGGAAGAACCCGAGTTTGCTTCTGTAGCCAATTAGACTCTTGAACAATTTGTTTCCTCCATTTCCCTCTTCACCCAGTAGTATTACTGAGGAACTGAAGGTCAGCCAACTTCTGAGGATTTAGCTCAAGTGAAAGATTGTGACAGCAATAATTATCTTCTTCCCTTTAATATCGCTCATGTAATCGATAGGCAATAATTTTTTTTATAGATGGAAAGGAAAAAACAACTGGAACATTATGAACTTCCCAACACAACACAACTTTACCTCAGTAAATAATTATAATGCAGGTATGTGACACTACCATGTTATCAACACGGTGTGAACTCGGATGTACGTGAGGGGTCTGACGATTCCGAACAATTATAAACATAACTCGTGATGCTCCAAGAAGATTAATCTGGATTCATATGAATGTGCATATAGTAACACTGTTTATTATGAATAAGATGGAAAATGTCACTTGCAGGTGATTTATGGAAGCAAGACTGATACTGGGGTAAAACAAAAGGGCACTGACCATGTCCATCGTCTGTAGTGTTCAATTGTTACCCGTCCCCACCCTGGAGGGGCTGGACTTGTTTTGTTTTCACATGGTTTGTCTGTCTGTCTGTCTGTTTGATTGTTTGTTTATCAATCTGTCAATCTGTTTTTTTTTAATAACAGAACAGAGGAAGGAAAAACAAATGAATGAAGAACATAATCCACACATCAAATTACTGGCATCCTCCTTTCATAAAATATCAGTAACAGTTGGACTTGAACAGCAGTAGGTTGAAGTTTGGGGGGAAACAACTCCAGAGAAGCAAGTTCCAGTGAGATGCAGTTCGAGGAATAAAAGAATTAGGCAGAAGTTCTGCAATATGGCTGTGTGACATCCCAGTCACGAATGCTACCAGATGCCCATGTAGCACGAGTGAAGGCCTGGAGATGTGACAAAACTTTACGCAATAATTATTGGTGCGATTTTGACTAAAATAACGGAGATGATGGGCTATGACCTTCTGATTGCCTTATTAAATTTTGAGCCAAATTAGGCCAAGGCCCGGGCTGTAAGCCTAAGAAAAAATGTTAAAAAAGAAAAAGGAAGGGGGGGAGGGGTGAAAAACGTTGTTTTGCCATACCTCCTTTCAAATTCGTCATATCGACATGAAACCAAAACCTAAGGGTGCATCTTTCAAATCTGCATCCTGTAACATCCCTCATTACATCAGGGGGTGGTCATCCCCCACTTTGCAATAATGGGGTTAGTGTCAGGTGGGTTGGACATAGAATTTCAAATGGGCATAAAATCGTCAATTTTCACCTGATTTACTCCAAATTTGGTACGTGACATCTTTGACTAGATGTCCTGTTGTGTTTTTACGTCACCACTAAAATGACTGCCGGGGATGGGGTTGCTGTGCCTTGGCACCGCTTCTTCTTTCACGTAGAATGTGACCAATATATATATATATATATATATATATAATATATTTTTAGTATACCCTGGCAGATGAAGAATCTGTTCCAAATTTATTAATGTTATTACTAGGGTTGACAGTATTAACCCGCCCCATCCCGACGTTTTCTGGGCAGTGGTACGCCGCAGTCCCGACATTTTTGGACTTTTTTTTTTGTGGTTCAAACATCCACTTTTGGTGAGGAACATCGAAAATTCATAGAGAAATCGCTCACCTGAGGTTTAAAATACTCGATCCAGGTAGGAGTACCTCCTTACCTCACAGGGTTTTCCATCAGGCTGGCTGCAAAGAAAACGAGTTCTATGGGAGGATAACTATTCCACACCACTCATAAACAGTATTTATTTATTTATTTGGTACGAATTTATATGTAGTACGAGAGTATATTGGTTTTCAAACGGTAGTATAGGCATTATAAGCATTGTTTCATTCACTAACTCATCACCACTCCTGACCTTTTTGTGCCTCATTACCTGATCATCATTTCTGACTGTTTCTTCCTCTAATGTTTGTCCTCCACATTGTCATCGATTGGGGAATCACTCTGGCCCTGAATTTCGTACCGTGGCATGACATGGCTTTACTGGCCAGGTCACTGATAACAGGTGAATTGCTGAGAAAAGGTCATGCAGGGGGGGGGAGGAGGTCATGCTGGGTAAGGCATTGTCCCTGCCTGGCATCTTGTAGAGGAAGGTGTCCCGTGTATACGTGCCAAAAATCACTCGCGAAAATTGAAAATTGTACAAATTAGGGACCTTGCAATGTCCTTGCAATGTTGCCGCGTTAATTTACGTCTCCGGGATATGAGTGCACATCATGTGAGGACGTGAATTCACGTCTCTGGGACGGGGCGGGTTAATGGTGTTTATAATACTGACAGTTGTGATGAATGTTCTAAACAATTTGTTTTAGTGACACTCAGGCCAAGGAACTTGCTTTGAAACATCGTCTGGTATTAGATGTAGGAGGAATAAGATAGAAAACATCCCTCGAGATTTCAGGGTTAATTTGTTCTCGGTGGTCCTTATGTTGGAGCAGCTCGGTGTTCCCATAACTGAATCGCGGGTCACTTGCTAATTGGGTATCACTGCTTTAATGCTTTGTTACGCAGGCACCATAACGGACGCAAACACAATGGAACTGAAACGACTGAATGATGGACAATAGAGATATAGTGCAACGTGTGCACGACTGGAAAGACTAAATGTGGATATTACCGTGGCTACATAATTGTACAGTATATGGAAATACTAAAATAAAGCTTGTAATTGCCAGATTTTTATAGATACCCAGGAATTTTATCCGAAATTCATATTTGAATGACATCCTCATCTAAATGAAATCGTCTTACATTAGTAAGTGAAACAGCTAAATAGTAAAATAATAGTAGAGACATAATTAACCACAGCTTTAGACGTTGATGTTTCTTCTGAAGTGAAACCCTAAGTGTATAGGGGCAGATGAAATAAATTTATTACGTCCGGAACTTTCAGAGGTTTATGACGATCAAGTGGAGACTTATCAATTGTATCACACACACACACACACACACACACACACACACACACACACACACACACACACACACACACATTTAGGACGCACAGAGTTACCTTTGACCCGAAAGTTAGCGAAATAATGGAAAATAGATGGAAATGTTCAAGAAGCTGATTGTTTGAATTAGCTGGGCGCTAAATGTTCAGCTATGCAGAACGGGGTATGGGGTAAAGGTAATTTTACCCCAAGGGAGAAAAGTAATTTTTTTTTTTTTTTTTTTTTTTTTATGTGTCCGACTCTGAGCATAGGCTTCACAGCCAGCTATCAAGGCCCAGCAGTCCTCCTACATACCATACACCTCTACATGTCACCACTTCGGCGCTAACACCCACCGTCCATATGGAATACATGCTAGGGCTGTCTCATACAGGACTGGTGTATTGGTATTAGCGGGGGTATTTTTACGACATGTCGGCGGGTCTTCTGGTAGATCGGTAAAGCCTGATTTAATGAAATTCAAATCCTTAAACTGTTCCCTGCCCCAGCCGGGATTCGAACCTGGGTCCGTAAGGACTGCAGGCCACCTCTCTACCGATTTCAAAGGGTAGACTAAACAGCATGGTGGCAAAGAGAACCCTGTGTTGAAATTCTTTGCTGCTAACACACTTATGTGGGAGCGAAACTTCTGCAGTTGGCGACAAAGATTTTTTTTTTTTTTTTTTTTTTGTTACAGTACAGCTGTAGAATTGATCTTTTCTTTCACAAAACCTCCAGACATAAGCAGGATGGATGGTGTAAGTGATGGAGAAAATAATGAGTATCTTGGGATGCAAGAATGGCTGATGTGAATTATGAGTGCTATGTGAAACTGCCAAACAAATGAAAAGGAATACAATGTGATGTTGTGGTCACGAACAAAATTCACAGGGACAGGATGCCAATGAATGTCTTTGAAAGTGAGACAGATGGAAATATAAGAAGAAGCAGACCTTATTTGATACGGAAAACGAGAATAAAACAGCATATTGGTGAGATTTTTTTTTTTCTCTAATATGGCTGTCTACTATCTCATCACGGTAAGTCTGAAACCATTTCCTATAGGCTTTTGTTAGGCGCCTATGGCTTTTCTAGCTCTGTAGTCCCATTTCTCTCGCTATCTCTTACTCCATTTCTCCCAACTCGCATTCTAACTCAGCTTTTCCAGCTTTTCACCTAATTTTTCTAGTGTTTTCGTTGTCTTTATCACTTCACTTCTCTTTCTCACTCTCATCTCTTTCTCATTCTGTCTTTCTCCTTGCGTTTGTCTTGCCCTCTTTCCTATTTTGTTTCTTCCTCGCCCAATTTTATATTTTTCTTCACACGCGTTCAAGCTTTTCCATAATGTCTTTCATTTGGCTCATTACACATCCTCAGTAGCCACTTTATTGCTCTCTCTCTCTCTCTCTCTCTCTCTCTCTCTCTCTCTCTCTCTCTCTCTCTCTCATTACATTTACTTAATAACCACTTACGTTAGGGTTCCCTTGCTTTTTCACTCCCCCAGGATCTCCTTGACTCCTTTCCTCCTCCTCCTCTCATCCCACATTGCATACCCGCATAAGAATATATTTCA
>NC_137043.1:13373113-13390613 GCF_032717465.1 Coenobita brevimanus | reverse complement strand
CAGGAAATGGTACAATAATTTCCACCAGACTTATCACTCCTTTTCACCTACAAGGAATCAAAGTCGGAATGGAACATTTGCATCTCCTCCTCCTCCTTAACATCATCATCATTATTATTATTATTATTATTATTATTATCCCTCCATCCATCATCCAGTCCTACTTCGCCCCATGAGGAGCCCGGGGCTAGGCAAGATGGTCCTGACATTTAAGATGAGTGTGACCAGCCTCACTCATCCCTGAATGGCATCACATGAGCAATTATCCCCAACCACCCCTTGGATATAAACCTTCACCGGGTCAATCCGATTGGAGCGCCTTAATTACCCACTAAACCAACAGGCACCATAATTTGGTTATATGGTTTCCACCCAGCGTAATAAATGGTTTCCTGGTGTATAGGAAACCATTTGGCTTGTCACTCATTGTAGAGTCACCCACAGGCAGAAGGAAGAGGAAAGAATGAAGGAAAGACAGAAGAGGGAATGTAAAGTCACCAGTAGGCAGAAGGACAAGGAAAGAATGAAGGAAAGAAAGACAGAAGAGGATGAAAGGAAAGAAGGACGGAGGACAGGAAAGGGCAGACACCTGAGAGCAGCACTACATCAAGTGAGTGGATGGTGAGCGCCCTCACCTACCACAATTATTATTAATATTATTATCATTATGATTATTACTAGTAGTAGCAGTAGTAGTAATAGTAGTATTCATACCTTTTCCCAAGCTGGCTGGAACTGTTGAATCATCATCATTATTGCTACCACTTTGTTCCAGTTCACTGCTCTTATTTCTCAATAAAACAGATCATTCTGTACGTGGGTATAATTACTCCTATTTCAACAGCTCAGGGGACGTGAAATAAAGTCCTTATTCTTGGAGGCATAAAGACTTCGAAACATTTCTTTGGCGATTTATTTTGTATTTTGCTCCTTACAAGTCTTTTGCATGTTAACTTATGTCGTCTGAAAACCGACATAGTTTCCATTAATAATAATACAGAAGAGGATATGAAGATTTAATATGCAGAACAAATCGCAAAGGAAGAGATGTTACGAAATATCCATATGTATCAGAAACATACAAAAGCCTATTGAGGTTGGATGGGCAGAATAAATCGCCACGGAGAGACGTTACGAAATCCCCCGAAGCCACGTAGGATACGACTTAGTGTGTACTGTTTGTTGGTGTGCCTACTGTGGCGTGACGGCGGTGAAGTGAAGAGTAGTAATGTTAGGCCACACAGATGCCTCCATTGTTATGCTAAACGTGGACAGCGTGAGGGCGTTTCAGAGAGGCCATCCAGGCAACAGTCATGGTGGCTATTTGTACAGTCCCCCAAGAAGAGATGGAATAGTGTCAGAATGCTTCGCTCACTCTGTACTGTATGTGCATTATCGTTGATCGAAAACTTCTGGATTGTCTGGTATCACTTCCTGGGGAGACTGTACAACAATTCGGTAAAAAGAAATATAAAAGAAGGGAAGTAGCAGCAGACTCACTGATTGTTTTGAGGTTTTTGTTATATAGTCTGTGAGTAAAGTACCTATTCTATTAGTTTAAGCCAAGGGCAGGGAAAGCAGGAAGGCTCCCCCACCTACCAACAACGCCAGCCGAAACCCACAGGAAAAAGCGTAAGAGCTACTACGTAAGTTATATGAAAATATGGTTATGGTAATATCAGAGAATAATTTCAGTGGAAAATAATTATATTCTACCATATCATAACCCGTGTGGGGATGTACCATCAAGTAAACATTAGGTACTGTACATAACGATGTTGCCCTATGGCTGTATCCTACACCATCTGATTTGGAGAAAAACTCATGAAGAAAAACGTTAGAAATTACCATGTTATACTGTGAATAAGAAGCCAAATAGTTATCCAGGTTACTTTTAAATATTAGTACTGTATCTTTGTCTACAGCATTACAAGGCATTTTGCTCCATATAATTTCAGTATTGTTCAAGTAATCCTTTGCTTAACCTGACTATGCGCGATTGCCATTGATTACATACTCATTTAGTTTAGCATAAGTTTTACTGATCCACTATGAAGTATACATTGTTTGTCCCATTATCTTCATCCGATCGAAAATTTTGTACATTTGGATTACTTCTCTCCATATGGTGTGCATGATTATGATGAAGATAATAATTTCTTGCAGCTGCACTTCGAATGGTTTATTTATGAACGTTGGTGTCTTTTTTGTCACTGTTCCCTTTACTGTTTCAAATTGTGTCATTCTGCCCCTAACATGTGAACTGACCAGTAACAGTACTCTGTGTAGGTAAGAATAGTTGTCAGCTCTATAGGAGTAAACTGTAGCACCAGTCGAGCAGGGCAGTACTCCCGAGGTGGATGGAAAGCTGATGACAGGGAGTGCTGGAGCTCCCGTTTCATCAGCCCTCAGGACTAGTTCCTGACCATCCCCCTTTGCTGAACTTTTTCAGTGTCTCAATTACACAGAGAGTAGGCCAGCATGCTCTCCAGTACAAATTTCTCTAACTCTCTACACTAAACTACATGCACAGTACACACTACACTTCCTTTTCCAAAAATAAAAAATCATGGCGTCACAACACACAGCCTCGGAGTCCCCAGGGGGGGGGGGGACCATAAATGCCCCCACCATCCGCCCCTCTCCCGATGACGACTCGAGGTGCCTGGAACCACTGTCTGACTCTCTTCTTCTTCATTTCTGCAACATTCGCGGCCTTTCATCTAACTTTCGCTTTCTTGAGCACCACCTCTCCTCCTCTAAACCTCACCTTCTTTTTCTAACGGAGACTCAGCTGTCTGAGGCAACTGACAGCAAACCCTTTTCTTTATCCTCCTACTTTCTCTATACTCATTTCAAAGCCAAAGGTGGCTGTTGTGTATATATACGCAACGACTTATCTTGCTCTCGTGTTCCTGAACTCGATTCTTCTGAATTCTCTACACTCTGGCTTCGGCTTTCCTGTCATTCTCTGACTAAATATATCTGTGCTGTTTACTTATCCCCTAATTCTGCTGACTATCAAAAATTCTTCGACTATCTTACTTCTACGATGGAACACATTCTATCCATTTCTCCTTTCTCTGAAATCTCCATTCTAGGAGATTTCAATGTTCACCACCACCTTTGGCTCTCCTCTCCTTTCACGGATCCACCTGGTGAACAAGCCTACATCTTTTCTATCCTTAATGACTTAGAGCAGCTTCTACAGCACCCTACCTGTATCCCTGACCGCCTTGGAGAGAGCTCCAACATACTTGACCTCTTCCTCACAACTAATCCTTCTGCTTACTCTGTTAATCTTTTCTCTCCGTTGGGCTCCTCCGATCACAACCTTATTACCTTAACCTGTCCTATCACTCCGGTACGGCCTGTGGACCCTCCAGGGAAACGTCGTCTGTGGCATTTTGGAGCCGCGGACTGGGAGGCCCTCAGGCAGTACTTCTTTGATTTTCCCTGGAATGATTATTGCTTCCGTGGCCGGGAGCCATCTGAGTGTGCCTTGCGCATTATGGAGGTTATTCTCTCGGGCATGGAAGCATACATTCCTTTCTCATATCCTTTGACTAACGCAAGAAAGCCTTGGTTTAATCACGCTTGTTCTAATGCTGTCCGCAACAAGGAGAGGGCCTACAAAAGGTACCGGAGCCAACCCACCCCTGAATCACATCATCTTTATGTTTCTGCCCGGAATCGTGCTAAGTCTGTTCTTCGCTCTACTAAAAATAATTTCATCCATACTAAATGCTCTCAACTCTCCAACTCGAATTCTTCCCGCTCCTTCTGGCACCTTGCCAAAAATCTTTCTAACAACTTTACCTCATCATCCTTCCCTCCTCTTTTCTACTCTGATGGTTCTGTAGCTATTTCTTCTACTGATAAAGCAGATCTCTTTGCACAGACTTTCTCCTCCAATTCCACCTTAGACGATTCCAGTGCTGTTCCTCCATCACTTCCCCCCTCTGACTTCCTCATGGCTGACATTAAAATTTCTTCAGTTGATGTATTTTCTGCCATCACTGGCCTCAGTACTAACAAGGCATATGGACCTGATGGGGTCCCTCCTGTTGTTCTCAAGAACTGTGCTTCTGTGCTTGCACCCTGCCTAGGCAAACTCTTTCGCCTTTGTCAACTTGTACCTTTCCTTCTTGCCGGAAGTTTGCTCTCATTCAGACAGTCCCAAAGAAGGGTGACCACTCCCAACCCTCCAACTATCGTCCAATTGCTTTAACGTCCTGTATTTCAAAAGTTTTCGAGTCAATTCTCAATACAAAAATTTTAAGGCATCTTTCCTATCACAACCTTCTTTCCGATCGTCAGTATGGGTTCCGTCAGGGACGCTCCGCTGGCGATCTTCTCACCTACCTTTCAGACTCCTGGTCATCCTCCTTTCGGGACTTTGGCGAAAGCTTTGCCATTGCACTTGACATCTCAAAGGCTTTCGATCGAGTCTGGCATAAATCTTTAATTTACAAACTGCCCTCCTACGGTTTCTATCCTTCTATCTGTGCCTTCATCGCTAGCTTCCTTTCTGGTCGTTCTATAGCCTCTGTTGTAGACGGCCATCGTTTTTCTCCTAGATCTATCAACAGTGGTATTCCTCAGGGCTCTGTCCTATCACCAACTCTCTTCCTTTTATTCATCAATGATCTTCTAAGCAGTACATCTAACCCTATCCACTCATACGCTGATGATTCCACCCTTCACCTTTCCATTCGGTTCCCGCAACGCCCATCTCAACAGTTGCTTCAACAAACAAGGGATGAGGCTATGGCACACCTAATGTCTGACTTGGCTCGTATCTCTGACTGGGGTAAAAATAATATGGTTGTTTTTAATGCATCTAAGACTCAGTTCTTACACCTATCAACCCGACAAAATCTTCCACAGGTATACCCATTAATGTTTAATAATATACAGCTTAATCCTGCATCATCCTTGAACATGCTTGGGGTTTCATTTACTCGGGACTTATCTTGGAAAGATCATATTACATCTCTTGTAAAATCTGCTTCCAAGAGATTGGGTGTGCTAAGCCGACTCCGCTCTTTCTTTACCCCTGCACAATTGTTGACTCTATACAGGGGTTTTATCCGCCCCTGTGTGGAATACAACTCTCATGTGTGGGGAGGCTCCCCACATAGAGCTCTTCTCAATAGGGTGGAGTCAAAGTCTTTTCGTCTCATTAACTCTCCTCCTCTTACTGACTCCCTTCAACCTCTGTCTCTTCGCCGCACTGTTGCATCTTCATCTCTTTTCTATCGCCACTTTAATGGTCACTGCTCCTCTGAACTGTCTGCTTGCATTCCTCCACCTCTACGACGAGCGCGTAGCACCCGTCTGGCAGCAAACTCTCATCCTTTTTCTGTCCAACTCTCTAATGCAAGAGTTAACCGTTACTCCCAGTCTTTCATTTATGCAACAGGTCAGCTCTGGAACTGTCTCCCTCTGTCTGTATTTCCTGCTGCCTATGATCTCCAGTCTTTCAAACGCAGTGTGTCCAGGCATCTCAAAATGATCGGATCTTGAATTTGGCTATCTATTGTATTTTGTTTTTCTCTTGGAGGGAACTGTTACTGCGGGCTCATGGCCTTTGGTTCCTTCTTCCTCGCATAAAAAAAAAAATTACACAAGGCGGGAATAGTTTCTTTGTAAATTATAGTCGAATGGTATGCTTATGACTCTCACTAATTAAGATGCATTGTACTCGTATAGTACCACGTTGGCTTGGATACCCAAACAGTTGTTTTAATTGCTAATTTTCTCGGTTTCTTGCATCAGAATGAATACTCGTACTACGCTGAGTAGTACACACTATCATTATCGCTCGTCTTTTCTAGTAATATTCGGAACTCTGCATTTATCATCATTCATATAAAAAGCTCGTGACCGACACCAGTTTAGCAACTTATCAAGATATCTCGATTACCTGCATTTATAATGCTGCATCTGCCCCATTATCAGCTTTAGGTTATTTGTCGGAAATATTTTTCACAGAGACTAATGTTGTATTAACATTGTAAATATACAGTGGTGGGCAGCGCAAACGAAGAAGGACCTTGCGCATGCGCAATGCGCAATCTACAGTTCACTACCTTGCACTAGCGTTGTGCGCGATCTGACAAATATTTAGCTTGCGCAATGTCGCAAAGCGCAAGCGCAAACCATTTGCATATATTTGTGGGAATTACTGTAAAATATTGAGATTCATTCATTCATTGCCAGACGCCATGTATCCTAAACAGGGTGGCCAAGGGCTTAGAGTTAATTGTTTTACAGGGAGGGACACTAATCCTCCACCAACCACACTTGACACGTAGGAAGAACGTTATGCCAACATCATCTGGTGTTCCCAGGCGGTCACCCATCCAAGTACTAACCAGACCCAACATTGAGATGCTTAAATAAAATAGCATACTTACTTTTATTTATTATTATCATTTTCTATTCTTTGTAATTTTGCAAGTGCGCAGTCCAATATTTAGCTTGCGCAATGTTGCTAAGCGCTAGCGCAAACCATTTGCATATATTTGTGGGAATTACTGTAAAATATTGAGATATATGAATAAATTAGCATACTTTTATTTATTATTATTCTATCTATCTATCTATCTATTACCAGACGCCTTAATCCCGTAAGGGGTGGCCATTGGCCACAAACAAGCAACAAATCGCCTCTATGTCGCTCTGTCCCCCGCCATTTCACTGCCCTGCCCCCAGCTCACACCCCTCTCTCTCATATACTTCTCCACTCGATCCCTCCATCTTATTCTTGGCCTCCCCCTCCCTCTTCCCCTCTCCACCTCACTCACATACACTCTCCTCGTTAGTCTCTCACTCTCCATCCTCTCCATATGACCAAACCACCTCAGTGTGTTTCTCCTAACTCTTCCTATCACATCCCCATCCACACCACAATGATCTTTCACATCCTCACTTGTCAGGTTGTCTCTCCATGTAACTCTACATGCTCCTCTCAAATAACTCATTTATTTCTACAGCTCTCACTCTTGACTTATATCCCTCCAGCAAGGTCAAAGCTTCACATCCATACATTAGAGTTGGTATCACAATACTATCATGTAGTAACTTCTTCACTCGTGGAAACTCAGAGGAGTTTAGCGGGCTGCGAAGCGGAGGAACAGGGAAATGTGATGTTGCCAGTTTTACTTTTATGTGCATTTTTGCAAGACATTTTATTAAATAATTCAATATAGATATACAATAGCATGTGTATTTCCTTACAAAAATCATTAAAACATTATTTAAATCAATTATCCACAGCCTAATAAATTATTAGGCTGTGGACGTTCGATTTAAATAATGTTTTAAATATTTTTGTAAGGAACTGCATATGCTTCTCTTAATAAATAATATATTTTTAGTTTATTATTATTTACTAATAATAATAATTTAAAAAAATATTAAAATACATTATCTCTGTTGAAGCATTTTAAGAAATGCTACTACCCTTCGTCCCTTCCGCCTCCCCCAGAACCCTCGCGACCCGCCCGAGCCTCCCCACCTCTTGTCCAGACATACGGGAAGCTCCCAAGACCAGGTGTCTCTTGGATTGTGCGAAGGTGCGGTAGCTCAGTGATATAGCATCAAGCTCGTGGCCAGGAGGTCACAAGTTCGAGCCTCGCCCGGGTCTACCATTGCCGGGAGGGGTAGCTCCCTCCTGTAACCTAGCGGGGCTATATGGCCTTTGATGCCTAGCTCAGAGAATTCATTTCTCCATTTCTTGGATTGTGCAGTGTGCAGTTCACAGGACAGGTGTGCAAGACAGGTGCACAAGTGCAAATTTAGTTGTGCATGTGCAACTAAGTTTGCACTTGTGCATCTGCCTTTTCATGTGCGCAAGCGCAATATTGCGCATGCTCTCATCCAGTGAGCAATGCGCAAATGATATTCACCGAAGCGCAACGGTGCGCAATTGCGCTTTGCACAAGTGTTTGCGCACCTCCCCAGCACTGTAAATACATAATTACGAACTGTAAATGAATTACCTTGAGGTTTATAAATTTAAGAAAAAAATAGTAGTAAATGTATCTGTAAAAAATAGGTTGTATTCATTACACCCACAACAATGACGCCACTAACTATAAGACTCAAATTCTTCTGCTCAAGTCACTAAGGCAGAGAGGTGGGTCACCCAAGCGTAAGGCAAACGTTCATGGAGTGAGGGGTTCTTGCACTTAGTCATATTTGTTGTTGTTGTAGTTGTTGTTATTATTATTATTATTATTGTTATTATTATTATTATTATTATTATTATTATTTATTATTATTATTATTATTATTATTATTTTTGTTGTCGTTGCCCCAGGCTAATCTGGACTTAAACCTGGTGGACTGTAAGTTAAAGCTGTCTTTCTCATGGCGTCCAGCATCTTGGTTTTAGAGGCTAGGGGGGTAGTTGGAGGACATTTATACAACTGAACAGTTGGTTCTGTTATGGTACTGTTATATCTGTACCAACATATGAAGTATCGCATTCCAGCACCATAGCCGTATCTGCTGGTCGTACTAATATATATCATATTCTATTATATCAGGAATACGTCTGGTATTGCAATGTATTACGCGTCAAAAAGGACATGAGGTATTCGTCACCAAAGGTAAGTGGGCCAGTATATTATACTCCTGGCCAACAGATGACGTACGGTTTACTTATTCAGTTCGGTATTACGATGCATAACCATCATCAAACAGCCAATACGTTGAATGAGTTTTCTTAGTTATTTAATTCGAAATATTGAATACTCTTGTTTGCGTGTGACAGAATAATTAACCAGTCATATAAAACAGTTCACATTATTGACTTTTCATTTTCAGTGGACGAGCAACCTCTCACGACCTCTAGTAGCCTACACCTGTTTGAAAGAACTTGGTGAGTACACTGCTGTTCCATAAGTTTTGTAGATTCAATTTATACATCAGCCCAATAACTTAGAGATTTTGCGAAGTTTCACAGATGAAGGACGACAGCGTCTGGAGTGAATAAATATTTCCCATATTGTCAGCAGAATTGTATATTTTACAACACGAGCCATCATCAATGTCATGGCTGTACTCGTATCTTAAGAAGCAGCATAGGACGCAACACTAAAACACGTTGTATTCTACATGAAACATAATTTCAATTTGATTTTCTCCTTCCTTATGACGACTATTGTATTTTGTCTGTCCTGTATGCCCATTCTTAACCTACCTGTCCACATTGCTACTGAGACCATGCATCTCCAGATGTCTAAAGATACTGTACTGTATTTTGAACACTTTCATTGCCAGGTGTCTTTTATTCCTGAATGTTACAGTCTAGAGCAAATAAGAAGATAAACCAACGTGCACTTTGATGTGACAGGGTAAGGGTAGATGACTGGCCGGCGTCCCTGTTTGCGTTACACAAGAGGAAAATATACAGCTACCTGTCGTGGTTTCCAGTCTGTGGCTACAACATAACTCACTCCAGTTGACGCCCTAAGACCACTGGGCCAGAGGAAAACTCGTAATTTTATTTTTCGGCAAGCAGCAACGGTGTAATGCTGGTATGTGCAAAATGCCCCATGTAGTATTGTGGTATCAAATAAAGCTATACACTGCGGCTTCAGTATTACGATAGCTTCATCAGACAACTAAGAACCAACAGATACGCACACGTACATGCACAAATACACGCATACACATACATTATGATAAAAACAAATAATAAGGAGCAATATTTTGCCTTTAATGATTAACTGTGGTAAACTCGTGTTCTTTATTAATCTTGCAGTTTAGTACTTTGAATACACAAATTTTGCATCCTATATCTGCCGTTTGTGAGGGTAACGGCTCTAAATCTCAGGTAATAGACTCAGTACATTTCTAAAGGTGAATGAATGTAAAAGTCAAGTTAACATCTTCGAGAGAAATGAAGTCATTGGATGCATAGTGATGTTGGATGATGAGGAAATGGAAAATGTGAGTGCATTTAGATACCTGGGTAGTGTGATCATTAAGGATGGAAGTTTGGAGGATGATGTGCTTGAAAGGGTACAACAGGGAGGGAAGGTTACTGGTTCTTTGGAAGCAGTGATAAGAAACAGGAAAGTGAGCATGGGAGTAAAAAAGTCGCCTCATGATAGTATTGTGATAACACCACCAACGACTGGAAGCGAAGCTTGGACCTTGTTGGATGAACACATGAGTGACAGCAGTGGAAATGAATTATCTGAGAAGAGAATGTGGAGTTACATGGAGAGGCAGACTGCCAAAATACGGAAGAGAAGGAGCACTGAGGTGTGGATGTTGATGTGAAAGAAAGCGTTAGGAGAAATACCGTGAGGTGGTTTGGAGGGGATGGGGAGCGAGAGATTAACGAGGAGATTGTATGTGATTGAGGTGGAGGAGGGGGGGAAGGAGGCCGGGGATGAAATAGAGGGATGGAGTGGAGAGATATGAGAGAGTGGGTGTGAGATGGGCAGAGGGCAACGAAATGGCGGGGGACAGGGCGACATGGATGTGATTTGTCTGTGGCCATCCTTTACGAGATTAAGACTTCTGGCAATAGATAGATAGATATTTCCAGTCTGCTGTTTTTCTGGTTAGTTAGCGAACATTCTCCATCCAAATTTAACCCGAGCAAACATAACCGTGTAACCTGTCAAAAACAAATTTAACCCAACCCGGTCAAATGTAACATAATGTAAGCTAAAACAGCGTAACCCAACCTGACCAAGCAAAATCTAACTTAAAGTAACCTAACACTGCTCGTCTTAACTTATGATAAAGTAATCCAACTTAACCTGTCACGACCCGGTTCAGCATAACATAATGTAGCCTACCCTACCCAACCCTAACCTAACCTATCCCAACCCAACCCAACCCAACCCAACCTTACCCTGCCAGATCTGAGCTAACTTTATCGCATCATGATCCAGACTAATTTAAATCAAGCTAATCCAACCATAATGTCTCCATTTTTCAATATCTTTAGTCCGACAGTGGATACGGGTTTATTGACTGAATCCTAATTAGCTAATTTCGTAAATATGAGCGTACTTGGGCATTTCTGAGTTCTGTGTCAGATATTCTAATATTATCTCAGTCCGGCTAATGTTTACTTAGAATGTATACCGGTATACTGGGTAGGGTTAAGAATTAAATGTGTATGTAGATCAATATATAGTAAAATTAACGAATAAATGCCTGTATATGTATGATTTGAAAAATTGATCATCTGGGCATGAGCAGATGGAACGAGCAAAGAAATTCACGGGAGGCAGCCCATTCTAAACAACCACCGACCAGTGAACATTGACTGACAGTGGACATCCATTAAGAGCCTTCCCTCAGAATTCAGTCAAGATCGCTTTCATTAACAATTCGCCTGTGGATATTTCAGTCTTCTACCTCACATTACTGCAGCTGACCTTATGATATCTACGGAATTCTTGTATTTATTACTCGCTCCACCACAACGGCTATGTATTCGAAGTGAGTTGGTACTTTATCATTGCTAAACCATCCGATTTTTATCATAATACCTAACCTAACCCGACCTCCCCTAGTCTGAATCTGGAGATGGTAGTGTATATCATCATAATGTCTAAGGATACCATTCAGAAGGTTTGGGCACATTTGGCAGCAATGTTCCGGAAGGGGAGTTTCTGCTTTACGACCCAGGAAGAGAGCAGCAGTGAATACAAATAAGGCAGGTTTACAAGTGCCTAGGTTATAAAGGCCATATTATAGGTAGCATAACTTTTTAAGTCCATTACGTAATTTTTTAAAATTGTTTATTACTCCTGCTGTCTGATGTATTGCTCTGATTTATTCTTGCTGACACCAAATCATTATATCCTCCTACTGGAGAGGTTTCGAAGTGGAGTTAAAATCTTAATAAGTCCATTTGGTAGAGCTATGTACTAAACTGAAAGAAATCGTTGAGGAGTAGCAAGAATTAGAAATGTCATTGGATTGAAACGGTTACTCCTGACTAATAAATAACGAATATAAAATATCGCAACAGGACAATATTCCATTATACTCTAACATGACCCAAAATAGCCGTCTCTCCATCATGAACGCTGACTTTTGACAGTAAATTAACACTAGAATATGACACTAATTACGAATATGTGCTATGTAAGGGATATAGAGCCGGAGTACTGTCTTTTTTGCCACTGAGCTAAGCGAAATTAGCTGCAAAAGGACGAATATCTAGGTCGTTAACGTCACGCAGGTAGAGCTGCGTGTTGCCACTCTTGGGACCTGAAGACGAAGTCTCATATGATACTTGCCGTGCACAAAGAATTCTTTGTTATGCGACGAACTCAGGTTTTACGGCCAAATATTGGATTATGTGATTATTCCACCGAGACGTAATAAGGTGCACTTTGTTTCTTTACCATACAAAGGAGTAACTTGGAGTTTTTGCTGCTTGTCTCAACTTATCTACCTCCTTACCTACTTACCTCCCTACCTACCACATCTTCCTGTCCACTTACGTAACCTTCCTGCCTACTTAACTTCCTACCAGTCAGACCTCCCTTTCTGCCTACAGACCTTCCTGCCTTCTTACGTAGGCTACTTCCGAAGCTACCTCCCTGCCTACTGTACTATCATACTCGTACGTACCTCCCTGCCTACTGTACTATCATACTCGTACGTACCTCCCTGCCTACTGTACTATCATACTCGTACCTACCACTCTGCCTACTGTACTATCATACTCGTACCTACCACCCTGCCTACTGTACTATCATACTCGTACCTACCACTCTGCCTACTGTACTATCATACTCGTACCTACCACCCTGCCTACTGTACTATCATACTCTTACCTACCACTCTGCCTACTGTACTATCATACTCTTACCTACCACCCTGCCTACTGTACTATCATACTCTTACCTACCACTCTGCCTACTGTACTGTCATACACGTACCTACCACCCTGCCTACTGTACTATCATACTCGTACCTACCTCCCTGCCTACTGTACTATCATACTCGTACCTACCTCCCTGCCTACATCCCCATCAACCTTCCTACCTGTCCAAATCCCTGCCTGCCTACTTTCATCTCTACCTCCCTCCGTATCGACCTCTCTAACTACTTCCTTTTTCTGGTCCCCATACTCCCCTTCCGTCTACCTACCTAACTACCTGCCTTCCTGCCTACCTAATTACTTGACTCCCTAGTTACCTTCCTACTGCCTGCTTCCACCACCTAATGTTCGCGAAACAGGTGCGTATTTGTCATTATTTTTGGCTGCCTTTAGCAAGGCGAGGCGAAATAGTTTGTGTGTGTGGGGGGGGTACATGTTGCCAAAGTATCTCGAAAAGTTGTGGATGAATTTTCACCAAACCTTCAGGAAACAACAACAATGCGGACGTGCAGAATTCCATTGCTTTTGGTGGGGATTTGATCAAAGACGGCCGAATGCCAGCCACCATAATGGATTGGCTGTCTGGAAAACGCGGTGACTGAATTCCGTAGAATTTTGCGAATTTTCTTCGAATTTGATTTGTAGGTAACTTGTACTTTACCTTAGCCAATAACATATTTTGGCGAGCAATTAGTGTTCGGCTCCCGAAAGTTTTTTTTTTTTCAATTAGTTTCCTAATTTGCCCGCCTCTGGTGCTTTAAATCACAATCGTGTTGAGAGCATAAATTACTGTATTTTGGACGACGTTTCCAGTGATGCTAATATTATGCCCATACCCTTGTAAATAAAGGCGTTTTGGTCATTGTGACCTTACGGTTGCTCTGAGCGTGTTGACAACTCCGACATGTGCACACCGTCAGGTGGAGAGGGTCCATTTGACACCTGAATCGTTAAAATCTATCCATAGTTGCGGCCAGTAAAGCGCACGCGAATGAACAAAAACAGACGGAAAACTGCTGTCCTGTATCAAGTGCGCAAAGGCCCTCGACTTCGACTTTAGGAAAAAAAATCACTGGCGGCTTCTGATATTTGGACGACAGGAGGCCTGCCTGTGGCAAGCAAAATAGTCTTGCGATAGCCAGAAGAAAGTCAGTCTCGTTTTATCAGGTCACTAAGTTAGTGTGTGAGGAGTATGTACGGCATCATAAAGCAGTACATATTTATCCCAGAGAGTATTCATGCACCATATACAGAAATAAATTATTTTTTTCGCCTTAAATTCACCCAAATTTTCGTAGTTTTCCACCTAACTTCACTTACTTGGGTTGCAGGCACATAAACAAGTTTGTAACTTTGTGCAGAGGGAGGCAGCTGATAAAGGCTAAAGAACGACTGCTGGGCCACTACCATCTTACCATGCACCACCACCACCACTACCACACCACTGTCAAACGCAACACATCCATACACACTACCATTATCATACCACTCTGCCACCACCATTACCACACCACTGTCAAACACAACACCACTACTGCGCATCCATACACACTACCAGTATCATACCACTCTGTCACCACCTCACCATGCACCATTACCACAACACTGTCAAACAACTACCACACATCCATACACACTACCAGTATCATACCACTCTGTCACCACCTCACCATGCACCTTTACCACACCACTGCCAAACACAACACCACTACCTCGCATCAATACACACTACCAGTATCATACCACTCTGCCACCACCCCACCATGCACCATTACCACACCACTGTCAAACACAACACCACTACCGCACATCAATACACACTACCAGTATCATACCACTCTGCCACCACCCCACCATGCACCATTACCACAACACTGTCAAACAACTACCGCACATCCATACACACTACCAGTATCATACCACTTTGTCACCACCTCACCTTGCAACACCACCACACCACTGTCTAACACAACACCACTACTGCACATCCATACACACTACAAGCATCATACCCCTGTTACCACCTCACCTTGCACCACCACCACAGCAGTGCCCCATACCATCACTACCAGGCATTCAACCACTCCAGCATCACTATCCACACAGCCAACTACTGTCATCATCACTGCCATCACTACCAACACGACACAAGTACCACCGCTACCACCAATATCAAATCATCATCACAATACCACCATCACAACATCACCACCACCACAGAATCCCCACCATCACTGTCACACTATATTTCTACCTATCCAGCTTCCTCTCTGATTTATGTGCCCCTTCATCGCCAGACGCGCAGTTCCCTAAACCAGTCCACTAATTTCACTTTAGTATATCAGTATCATCATCATCATCGTCTTCATCATCATGAACGTCGTTCCTACAAAGATGAGGCGAGGTAAGTAGGATTCAGAAGTCAAGGACAGAAATCAGGAAAGTGAGACAATTATCAATAGTATGGTCAGTGAAATGAACCAGATACTCTTGTCGGCAAAATAAGTGAACACTCCTCTAAATTCTGGCTCCACTTCACAGCCCTCCTTCTCCCCATTTTTTTAATAGAGATGCGCTTCACATAAATCTACCATATACTTTCAGCAATCTGTTTAGCTATCTTCTGTTTCCCAGGGCGTTTTGTCACGTCATGAGGCTTAATCCTCCATTGTTTCAATTTACCCAGGCAGCCTGAGAGAACAGCCTGGGACCGAAATGATAAAAATTCGCAAGCATAAGTCATAAATAAGATTACTTGTTTATATTTGTCATCATACAGGTACCAAACACTTTGTAATCAGATCACAGTGATTAGCTAATTAAAATGAGAAAGATACACTGAATAAAATTATCAGTACTAATGTTTACCTGTTATGGAGATCTGTTTATTACCTCCGCCAAGGAGGTTATGTTTTTGCCTGCGTTGGTATGTTTGTTTGTCTTATTGTTTGTCTTTCTGTTAGCACATTTACTCAAAAAGTTATGAACGGGTTTTGACGAAATTTTGTGGAAGGGTTGGCCATAGGCCAAGGAAGAAATGATTAAATTTGGGGGAGGATCCGGATCCGGAGTATCCAGCACAATATCTCCAAAAGTTCTCAAAGAATTTTAATGAAATTTTGTGGAAGGTGGGCTATGGACCAAGAAAGATTTTCTTTTTTAATTTGGGGCGGATCCGGATCTGGGTCCTTTTTAATGGCATTGGCATTGGCGGAGGTGTGCACTCTCTGATTTTTTTTTCCTTAACCCGTCACGTCCCGAGGTTTTCCGCACCTCCGACATCCCCCAGTCCCGAGGTATTTTCGAATTTTTTTTTTTTGGCTAAAACCTTCGCTTTTGGTGAGAAACATCGAAAATTCATAGAGAAATTGCTCACCTGAGGTTTCAAGTGCCCAATCCAGGTAGGAGTTCCTCCTTACCTGAGTGGGTTTTCTAACATGCTGGCACCAAAGAAAACGAGTTTTATGGGAGGGTAACTATTTTATCCACTCATAAACGGTATTTATTTATTTACTTGGTACGAATGTATATGTAGTATGACAGTATATTGGTTTTCAAGCAGTAATAAAGGCATTATAAGCATTGTTTCACTCACTAACTAATCACCATACCTGACCTATTTTTGCCACACTACCTGATCATTATTTCTGGCTGTTTCTTCTTCTAATGCTATGTAAACATTGTCCTCCACATTGTCATCGATTGGGGAATCACTCTGGCCCTGAATAACTTTACTAGCCAGGTCACTGGTAACAGGTCCTTTGCCAAGACATTGGCATGTGGGGGGGTGGGGGGAGGTTATGCAGTGTAAGGCTTTGTCCCTGCTTGGTATCTTGTACAGGAATAGAGGAAGGTGTCCCGTGTATACATACGAAAAATCACGTGCGAAAATTGAAAATTGTGCAAATTAGCGACCTTGCAATTGCACGACGTACTGGTACGTCGCCGGGACTGGCAAATGCAAATCGTTGCAACGTACCCATACGTCGTCGGGACGGGGCGGGTTAATATAAGGAAGAAGGAACCAAAGGCCAGGAGAATTTGGCTCTCTATTGTATTTTGTTTTTCTCTTGGAGGGAACTGTTACTGCGGGCTCATGGCCTTTGGTTCCTTCTTCCTCGCATTAAAAAAAAAAAAAAACGTTTATTCTAGGGGAAAAAAACACACACACATAAAAGAGAGCCTAATTCAAGATCCGTTCATTTTGAGATGCCTGGACACACTGCGTTTGAAAGACTGAAGATCTTAGGAAGTAGGAAATACAGACAGGGGGAGATAGTTCCAGAGCTGACCTGTTGCATAAATGAAGGACTAGGAGTAACGGTTAAATCTAGCATTAGAGAGATGAACAGAAAAGGGATGAGAGTTTGTTGCTAGACGGGTGCTACGCGGCCGTCGTAGAGGTGGAGGGATGCAAGCAGACAGTTCAGAGGAGCAGCGACCATGGAAGTAACGACAGAAAAGAGATAAAGATGCAACGGTGCTTGCTAGTCTCATATTATGACCCATGTTCTATACAAATGTGACTCTAGGTTTACTCTTGTGGGTGGAGGTCCAGTGCTTTATTCATATAAATTCTTAGCCCATTTCTCTGACAAATAAGGCTCCATAGTTGTTAATTAT
>NC_137043.1:13223229-13373013 GCF_032717465.1 Coenobita brevimanus | reverse complement strand
CAGTAATGACAGGAAATCAGTTAAAATATATCGTGATACAGGTGCTTGCCAATCCCTTATGCTGACCAGTGTTCTAGGCCCTAATGTTAATTCCTCTGATGAAACTGTAATCTTACAAGGTGTAGGGAATAATTACTTCTCTGTCCCTCTGTGCAGAGTGAATTTAGAGTCTGGTTTTGCTAATGGTTCCGTTATGGTTGGGTTGGTTGAGACACTCCCAATGTCAGGTGTAACTTTCTTACTTGGAAATGATATTGGTGGAAGTCAAGTGTGTCCAGCTCCTCAGTTGTCTAGTGAGCCAGTGGCTGTGACCCGGGATTGCGATGTCCCTGATGTGTTCCCTCCATGTGCTGTCACTAGGGCTAAGTCTAAAGTTACTGGTGATTTAGAGGATAATGATGATGATGATGTTATCCTAGCTGACACTTTTCTTGCTAATTTGGACCACTCACCAGATGAGGCAGTACCCCGTATTGTTGATAATTTGTCTCGTCGAGAGTTGGTTGAGTTGCAGGTTGGTGACCCTGAGTTGAAAGGTCTAGCTAACTCTGCTTACAGTGAAGAAGAGTCAGCTGATGCTTCTACTTGTTATTATGTAAAGTCAGGAGTACTTATGAGGAAGTGGAGACCCCCAACAGCATCAGCCGACTGTGAATGGGAGGTTGTACATCAAGTTGTCATCCCTCGTGTTTGTAGGCAGGATATCATTAGAGTGGCTCATGATTCCAGTTTGGCAGGACACCTTGGAGTGAGGAAGACTGTGGCACGCATTTTGAAACACTTCTACTGGCCAGGTATCTTCAGGGATGTTTCCTGGTATTGTAAGTCTTGTCACACCTGTCAAGTTGTGGGGAAGTGTAATCAGACCGAAAAGGTTGCACCTCTAGTTCCCATTCCTCCTTTTGAGGCGCCATTCACCCGTGTGTTGGTGGATATTGTGGGCCCTCTTCCTAAGACTTCTTCAGGATTTTCTTATGTGTTGACCCTGATTGATATGGCTACTCGTTATCCTGAAGCCATTCCACTTAGAAATATCTCAGCAAGGAACGTGGTTAAGGAAATGCTGGGGTTCTTCACAAAGTTTGGTCTGCCCAAGGAGGTACAGTCAGACCGGGGAAGTAATTTCATGTCGAATGTTTTCAAGCAGTCTCTGAAAGAGTTGGGCATCACCCAGATCACGTCTTCAGCTTACCATCCCCAGACCCAAGGAGCGTTGGAGAGATATCATCAAACACTCAAATCGATGCTCAAGAAATACTGTTTGGAACATCAGAAAGACTGGGATAAAGGTCTTCCATTCGTTGTGTTTGCCGCAAGAGAATCTCCAAATGAATCACTGGGCTTCTCACCTTTGAACTACTGTTTGGCCATGAAGTAAGAGGACCCCTTAAGTTACTCAAGGAATGCTGGCTGTCGGAGGAAGATGACGTCAACCTGCTGGAGTATGTGATGAAGTTCAAAGAACGGCTGTCCACTGCTTTACAGCTGGCGAGAGAGAATTTAGGAGCTGCTCAGGAGAAGATGAAGACTTGGTATGATAAGAAGTCCAGGTTACGCCACTTTCAGCCAGGAGATCAGGTTTTGATTCTGCTACCAGTTCATGGGCAACCTCTTGAAGCCAAGTTTAGTGGTCCTTATTTCGTGGAGAAGAAACTAAGTGATGTCAACTATGTCATCGCCACACCAGATCGTAGAAAGAACAAGCAACTATGTCACATCAACATGCTAAAGTTATATCACAGGCGGGACGAAAATAATCCAGTCCACTGTAGCTGTTCCACCCGAGTCTGCAAGTGAAGCTCTCCCATGCAGTATGAGCCTGAGTGATAGTTTGGGAAAGAATCCTGATATCATGAATGATATCCAGACTAAGCTTTCTCATCTACCTCCCGAGGAAAGGCAGGAGTTTTCGGCATTACTGCAGGAGTACCCGCAAGTGTTCCGTGCCACTCCAGGAAGAACCACTGTGTTGATGCATGATGTCGATGTTGGAGACGCAAAGCCAATTAAATTGCCTCCTTACCGTGTGAACCCAGTGAAAGTTCCTCTCATCCAGAAGGAGCTTGGCTACCTGTTGGACCACAAGATGATTGAGCCCTGTCAGAGCGAGTGGAGTTCTCCTGTCACTCTAGTCCCTAAGCCAGGTGGGTCACAGCGGCTTTGCATCGACTACAGACGTGTTAATCAGATAACCAAAACAGACACTTACCCTCTCCCTCGTGTGGAAGATTGCATAGACAAGATTGGAAAGGCTAGGTACATAAGTAAGTTTGATTTGTTAAAGGGATACTGGCAAGTACCTATGACTGAACGTGCTAGGGAGATCTCATGTTTTGTAACACTAGGAAAGACTTTTGCATGTTCTGGAATGCCATATACAGATTGTTTTAGAGTAATAAGAAATTTCCTTTGTAAATTTCTTTTTCTTTGTGGGGAGGTGTTACATAGCCTTTGATTTCATCATCCTTTGTGTAATCTAACGTACAGTGTGTTGCATGTTTGATCACGAGCGTGTTCTGCCTCAGTTCCCCCCTTCTACCGTTATAGTAGAGTAAGTCGTCATTTCTGGAGTTCAGAGCAGGATTTTCAGCTCTTTGTCCCCATTGCTTCATTTGCGCGTCCTTTTTACAAGTTGTATCAAGCTCTGCTGGCCCCTATATAATGAGCTCAGTCTCTGCATCATTGCCACTTAGATCTACTCCTCATTTTGTTCACATCTCTGTCCTCCCCTGTATTATTGTTGTGAGTGCTCCGGAAGTCTCCAACCATCTAGCAGCTGTGTAATTTGAGTATAACTGTTGTTGCATTTTTTCCTTGTACTGTATGGCATAAGGTGTTGATTTGTAGGCCTAGTGAGGTTTTTGTAATTTATGTAGGATTCATTTTGTCAGCCAGTTTTAATATTATTTTGTATCTGTAATAATTTATCTTGCATTAACTGAGCATTACCCAGTGTATTTTCATTTTATCAGGGCTGACTTAGGTAAATTTACTCTTGCTAATTTCATGTTAATAGAGGCTATTGCAGTTAACTATATATTTAACCTGTTTTTTGCCATTACATTATCCTTATGAGACCTGAATGTTTTGTTGTTAGTTTGAGCATTAAACTTTAACTTGTAATTTTACCTAACTCTTTTGTTTTGAACCTGGAACTTTACGGGACAGTAGTGATTTTTAGTATTCTCACTTAAAGTGTACATTATCTTTCGCTGTTCCGTAACAATAGGCACAAGTTTACTAGTGGTTACCGTTAATTTAGCAAGTGAATTTTTGCTTTATTAATCCACAGAGTACTTAACTCTATTTAGTACTTTATTCTTGGTAACCCCAGACGATTTTATTCGCTCCTGGGTAGCCGCCGTACCCATTGCGTTAATTATTGAGTCTTCCCATTCATTTGCATTTTTGCTTTATTATTTTCCAGTTAACTAGATAAGACTGGTCACCACTAGCTTGTGTCTGTATTCTTTACTTGTGTTTATTAGCATTCGTTTGCGAAGCAGCAATCAGTATTGAGTCGCTAGTTATTTAGATTGAGCTAGCATCATGGCAGCCAGTGTCTATGTACAGGAAGCTAAAGAAATGGGCCTCACAGACCCAGAGAAAATTCAGGGTTACGTTCTCTCACGGTTTAATTACGAGCAAGAACGTGAGAAAGATGCTCGTGAAGAGCGTAGAATCCAACGCAAACACGAGCGAGAACAGCATGAGGAACGCGAAAAGGAGCGCGAATACGAGCGAGAACAGTGCGAACACGAGCGAAAACATCGCGAACTCGACTTAGAACACGAGCGGGAACAACGTGAATATGAACCTGCCGAACGTGATGCACGAGAAAAACATGAGCTTGAGGTTTTGAAGCTCAACCGAGATTCCTTGGCTTCAGACACATCTGGTGCAGTTGGTCCAAGCTCCACGAGCGTTCTCTCTACACATGTCCTGGCGACCCCACGCATCAAGCTTCCTTCATACAAGGAAGGCGAGCGAATCGAGCCGTACATAGCTCGTTTTGAGGACATGGCAGACATGTATCAACTGGATGAGGCAGCTAAGCGGCTCCAATTTCTTAGTTTATTTGAGGGCCCTGCCCTCGATATTCTTCACAGAATTCGTGGAGACAATCTCACGTATGAGATGATGAAAGCTGCACTCATTAAGGCATATGGTCTCACAGTAGACAACGCCAAAGTTCAGTTCATGCGAGCTCGTCTCCAAGACAAGGAGACAACCGTTCAGTTCCTTGACCGTCTCACTGATTACTTAGGTGAGTGGATGGAGAAAGATGAAACTCCTTCCACGCGTGAGGGGATAATTGACCTTATGCTGCGTACACAGCTAGAGAGGTCGTGGCCTGCTGAGCTCATAGCACAGCTTAAGATCTGCCAGGTGAAAGATGCCAGCCAAATGGTAGAAAAGGCTGATGCATTCTTTACTGCATATGGGTATCAAACTCGCAAGCAGCATACCTGGAACAGTAAAGCTGATAAATCTGGGAAACCGTCTCAGATTGAACCCCAGCAAAAAGGCCGTTCTCAGAGTAATGGCCAAGGTCCAAGCAAACCGCAGAAGGACCAGGGGCAAAACACTCAGAAACCTGAGTGGAAGAGGTACAACAAGTACCCTAACCAGCAGCAGTATCAGCCACGCAACCGACCGTCAGGTCAAACTTTTTCACCACCAGCTCAAAAGAGGCAGGAAGCGAACGCAGCCTTCATTCCTCAGCAGCAGCACGGTGGTCACATCCCTACCAGTATGGGTACTCCCCCACAGTTCACTAGTCCCACAGTGACAGTGAATCCCCCTCCACAGATGGCCAATGTTCCATCTCCTCAGGCAGTGAGTACGACTCCTCAAATACCTAATTCTCAGGGCACCATGTTTGCTGCATCAATTCAGCAGCCTCATGAGTGGCTAGCTGCTTCCTTCACAGACCCTCCCACAGGTGATAGTACCTTCCTTGTTCAGCCAGGGTTTGTGGGACCCATCCCTGTAAAGGTCCTGAGAGATAATGGATCCTCAGGTTGCTCTGTTAAGCAGAGTTTAGTTCGGCCTGAGCAGTACACAGGTCGACAGATCCATGCAAACCTTACTGATGGATCAGTGAGATTGTTCCCTGAGGCATGTGTCCAGGTGGCATCTCCATTTTATACTGGTACGACACTTGCAGTTGTAATGCAGAACCCTTATTTGACCTAATAATAGGCAACATATCTGGTGTCAAGGATAGTTGCACCGATGACGCTACTCAGACTTCGGCTAAAGTAACATGAGCCATGACTGAGGCTCCAGATTGTGTCACCCCAGTGACCATTGAATCGCAGCAAGATCTGATGTGTAGCCAACTTCTTGTTCAAGAACAACATTCTGACCCGACACTTGCTGCCGTGCAGAACAAACAAAAGGGTCGAGTGATAAAGTATTCACGGGGAGGTCGAGCCAAGTTCCTTCACAAACAAGGACGGCTCTACCGTGAGTCACGAACACCCGAGGGCGAGGTTCAATTGCAGTTTGTCGTTCCCGCCAAGTACCGCCTAGCAGTGTTAGAATTGGGTCATTGTTCAGCCTCAGGAGGTCACCTGGGCAAAAGGAAGACCCAGGGCCGTATCCGAGCTGACTTTTTCTGGCCAGGGATGGGACGAGACATAGATAGTTTTGTGCATTCCTGCAGTGTGTGTCAAAGTACCACTAATCAGGGACATGTCTTTCCTGTGCCATTTGAAACCACACCTGTAATCTCTGAGTCAGTTGAGAGACAGGGCAGTGGTAATGTGTGGGTAGACCTGATGTCTCACCTACTAACTGCTTACTAACTAGTATGCTGGGTTCTGTAACATAGGCGTTCTCAGAGATTTGAGTAATCCAAGGACCAGCCTGGTTCCCAGTTAAAAGTGTAGACCTGACGTCTCACTCATTGGCCCCACAGGACACAGTATATCCAGGGCCTGTACATACATGTATACCATAAGTTAAGGGGGAAGTTTGAGAACCCTGCAGAGACAGTCCGAGGATATGTACGAATTACCTTGTGGAACGTCTGGAGCTGTGGGCCTCTCTGAGGATTCCCGGAGGATGCACATTACCCACATGAGTATTCACACCCATGGTGGGTGTTAAAACGTGACCTGCCCGAGATTGCGTAGCGATTCTCAGCTTCCTGTATTAGTCGTAAGTGTAGAGGTAGGTTAACCAGTAAACTGCCCGTTCTAAGCAATTTGTGAATTCAAGAACTGGCACGTTTCCTGGTTAATAATGTTAGGTTAACTAGTAAACTGCCTGTTCTAAGAGATTTGAGTAATTCAAGAACTGGCACATTTCCTAGTTAATAAGCATTAACCAGTAAGCTATAAGGGTTCTAAGCAATTTGTGAATTCAAGAATTACGTTTCCTGGTTAATAATGACATAAGTACTGATTGCTAGGCAAAGAGAGAGAGAAATAACAGTTTTGATGCTCCACCTTAATTCCTTTCGCAGGTGTACCTGGCGGGTGCAGCATTGCTGTCCAGATCAGCTGGCCGTTCCTGTCACATGCTGCCGCCCCTTCTCTTCTGCCTCGTCGTCATTATTTACTAAAAATTTGTATTATGTGATTTTACACGTAGGTACAGTTACACCACAACTGTCACACCTGCACCATGTGTTACATACATTACGCTACATAACAATTAGTTGTTAATGTAAATGTAGCGAACTTTCGGTAGGTTTGACCTGAGTAAAGGATTTTCACCGTCGTCATGGAGTTTTTTCCCTCAAGCTTGCCTCTATTACCTTAAATACGAAGTTTTTATGCTTATTGGTGATAGTGATTTTCTCCTGTAGCAGGATAGCACACACACCACAATGTGAATCTTGTGTGACTGAGTTAGGATTTATATGTATGTATATTGAAATTTTTTTTCTGAATAAAGAAAGATTTAATTTTCATGGGGAGTAATGTCACGAGTCAGCTAATGACATTGGCTTTCATGGGAAACCACGAACTTGAGTGGAATCCCAGTTTATCGTTCAGTTAACCGCTCATTCGGTCGGGAGTCTTTTTAGATCAGTTTTTCATTGTCATAAGTGATCGTCTTTGTGTGAGACATTAGCGCTTCCACTGAGCGATTTGTTTTGGGCGCGTTTCGCTCACTCTAGCCGTTAAAAAAATGCAGCCACAGCGCTTCTTTCTTTCCCACGAGTCAGTCAGTCAAGTGTCTGTCGTGACGGAGTGAGGTTCTGTGCTACAGCAGTGAGAGGTCAGCTAGCACCCAGACTCCACTAGACTACAGTTCTCCAGGCTCCCACCCTTCGTTGGTGATACACTGCATTCATTGACCAGTATTTCCTTTTCGTTTTCCTAGACTTAAGAATTTAGTTAAGGTGCTTTTCCTAGGTGTAAGAATTTAGCTCTTGAGTGAGTGAGTACGATCTCTATATTTGAATTCATTTGAAATGTAACGTTAAATTTATTTCTTTGTAATCAATAAATTTAACAGTTCTTTTTCTTGAGCTTAATGTAATGTAAACTCGTGTTTCATTTCTCCACAATTAAGCTTATTTCCCTTATAGCTCCTAGCTTGCATAAACGTTTTGCCATTCATAACTGGTACTTAGGCCAGTCTTGTTGTATTAAGCTTAAAATCCGTTGTGCCTACTAGGAGTTACGCATCAGCAAGAACCTGATATTATTAATAGTATTATTTATTTATTGTCAGGGGTGAAGTAACTTTCTCCAGAGGCTAACAGTACTAATAATCAGCAATTGAGTAATTAGTCTCTGCTGTGTACTATTGAGAAAGTTTATAAATTCTCGTTCTTAGAGAATCGTGCGAAGCAAGCCAGCGTAATCATTGCTTGATTTAGCAAGACAATTCTTGTTCCTGCTGTTCAGTATTATTGAACATTATCATTTAATAAAATGCTTTTATTTTAAAAACCCCGTGACACTCTATGCTTATGGTTTAAGAGGTAATTTGCCTATTTTTATTTCAAATTTCTTAAGGGACAGAACTTTCTCTGTCAAATTGCCCCTGGATATATTTATCCAGGAAAATGGGGTGCTTCAGGGAAGTATTCTTAGTCCCACCTTATTTAGTATTATGATCAATGATGTTCTGTCATCAGCTCCCATCCCAAGGAAACTTAAATACTCGTTCTATGCTGACAATTGTGCAATATGGCACTCCTCCCATAATGCAGAATTTTCGACTAGGCAGATTCAAGCAGCCCTTGACTCCATCCAACAATGGGCGTTGCAGTGGGGATTTAAGTTTTCCGTCCCAAAGTGTGCCGCTGTAGTTTTTACAACTCGTAACGTCCTCGATTTGCGTTTATTTTTGGATACTCAGGCGGTACCTTTTCAAAACTCTGAAAAGTTTTTGGGTCTCTAGTCTGATTGCAGAATGAATTTTAAACTTCACGTTAATTCTTTCCTTGCTCATTGTGATAAACCATTAAATGTCCTCAAGTACCTAGTAGGTACTACATGGGGTGCTGACAGAAAATCTTTCTTAATGGTGTATAAGTCCCTTAATAGGTCTAAGGTAGACTATGGCACACAGGTGTATGGCTCGTCATCTGATGCCACGTTGAAAAGGTTGGATGTGCTACAGAATAAATGTTTGCGAAAGTGTCTTGGAACCGTCCGGTGTACCCGTATAGCTAGTATGGAAGTGGAGGCGAATGTGCCTCCCCTCCGTATTCGCCATGAACATCTGACCTTGTCCTACGGCCTATGGACACATAGGAAAAGTAATATCGGCAATGTGGCCTGTACCCCCCTGCATCAATACCACCATCTTCTGCGGGGAGTGCATTGGCCACTTCCCATACACCTCCACTTACTGACTCAGGAGCTGGATGTGGACCTCAGTGACTGTGACAAGTTGGTGATTAACCTGCCTCGTCCCGTAGACGTGAATTCACGTCCTCACATGATGTGCACTCATATCCCGGAGACGTAAATTAACGCGGCAACATTGCAAGGTGCATAATTTTCACAATTTTCAAATTTCGCGCCTGATTTTTGGTTCACCCGCCTATGAAAGCCTCACCTACTCGCCGCGAGGCGGGCAAGCTCCTAGACCCAGCGTGACCCCGCCTGCCCCTTGTCTCGTCCACTCACCTCTCAGCAGTCACCAAGGTCAGACATGGTGCGTCGTGGTCTGTCAGAGGAGGAGATACAAGCCACCCTGGATGCCTTTACAGGCGACAGTGATTCTCCACTGGACGACGACACCCTTGACAAGGATTACGTGCAGCCTGATGAGGTTACCAACAGCAGTGATGAGGAGGTCCCTTCCCCAAGGAAAGTGAAATATATCACATACCGGAAGGCAAGGGACGGCCAGCCTGCACCACGTACTGCATCCCTGACACCTAGCCAACCACAACACAGAGAATCTGATGAGGACGAGGATGAGGATGATGACGATGAAGCAGGACATGGCATATCTTCATGGCTGGGGAAGGAGATGATATTGCCACGTGGGACAGAGGTAACATCACGACTGTTTCACAGGTATGGTCCTCTTATGTGTTCTGTGGCAGGAAGTAGTGGTGTGAGGATGGTTAGGGCAGCAGAAAGTGAAAGTGGTGGGGCGGGAGAGTGGAGAGAGATGCGTGAAAGTGAGAGTGGTGTGGGGGAGGCAACACGTGCACGTGGTGTTCGTGTACGGCGTGGAGGGGAGGAGCAGCCGCTCCCTAGCACTTCATTTGACCCCCAATATTCCCTTACTTCCTCCCCACAGCCCCGGGATGTGGGGAAAGGAAGGAAAGGGAAGGGAAAGGGAAAAGAAAAGGGGAGAGGGGCAGGAACTAGTGGTGTGGGGATGGTTAGGGCAGCTGAAAATGAAAGCAATTGTCTAACATGTAAATGGGTAATATGTTATGTTAGAAGTAATATAAAAGGTGAATAATTAGATTCTGAGTTGAGGAAATAATGACAGAACATGATTTCACTTGGTAAATAAGCGCTATTTCAATGCTAATTATTATCATAATGCCTCAAAATATGTACAATTATGTAAAGTAGAAAATGGTATGATGTTATTGTGGAAGTAATATGGAACTTGAAAAAATACAGTAGCTGATGAAATAACAATGTTTGTTATCCGTCGGTGACATAATCGACCGATTTCGTTAGGTTCGCACAGTGGTACATTCCTTATTTCTCATGTTTTTCTGTATAAAACCCGATATACTTCTGTTATAAATGTTTTCAACATTGTAATAAATGAAAATGTATCATTTCAGATAGCCCAAGCAACCATAGAAAACGTGAGAGGACCAGACTACTGTGAGAGAATGGGAGTACAGGTGGAACTCACCTGTGTCCACTAGGGCCATTTATCGACCCCGGTGACCACTTTCTTTGTGATTTTCCTTAGTTTCTCACCAAAAGCGGATGTTTGAGCCAAAAAAAAAAAAGATCTAAAATTGTTGGGATTGGGGCGTACCACTGCCCAGAAAACGTTGGGATGGGGGGGGGTTAAAAATATAGTGCCTTGGGAACGACCTGGCTTTACGGTTGATGTTTCCTGGCTCCCAGCACCAAAGGCCAAGGTGCCAGAGGCAGAGGTCCACCACTTGTTTCGTAACATCATTGTTCGTCACTTGGGGTCCCACCAATTGTACACCGACAGCTCCAGGTCGAGTGAATGTGTGGGTGCAAGTGTATGGTCGACTGAATGTGCCTCAGGTATCGGTTGCTGATTCATACCTCTGTGTTTACCTCTGAACTTTTTGCTATTGACAAAGCCATAGACTATGCTTTAAATTCCAGGCATGACTCATTTGTCATATTTTCAGATTCGAAATCAGCCCTTCAGGCAATTGCATCTTGCACTACGGATTCGAATGAGATCCAGGGCCGCATTGTTAATAAGCTGCATTCATGCAACAAGTAATTCATGCTGATCTGGGTGTCTGGTTCTTGTCGTATCTATGGCAATGAGCAGGCTGACTTACTTGCAAAGTCGGCTGTAGAGCTCGAGGAGACTTGGGACGTTCCTCATGATCGACAGTCGAGTCTCTCTATCGGAAAGAAATCTATAAATCTTCTGTGGTAAGGTCAGTGGACCAGACTAGACATTCCAACGTATAAGCCGTGCCTGGGTGACTGGGACACTGCCAACAGTTCCACTCGCCTGGAAGAAAAGGTGTTGGCGCGTTTGCAGCTTAATGCCACTACATTAACCCATATGAAACCGTATATAGAAAGACGCTTCCCACCGCACTGTGACATCTGTGATGCGGTGTTATTTATCAGTCATATTATCCTGCGCTGTCGGCGATTTATTCGTGAAAGGGCTTCACTTATAAATTACTGCGGTGCAGCAGACATCCCCTTCACCCTTTCCACCATCCTGGGTGACGGGGACATTGTTATTACTGATAAATTGATGTCTTTCTTGAGAGAGACCAGACTGATCAGAGTGATGTGACTTTTTTACTGTATGGTTTTGGTTTCTATCGACTGTAAATATGTACATATATATTGTACTACTAATTAGGGTTGACAGTTGACATTTTTGAATAGTTCTTCCTCCCACTGCTCTATTTCTAATATTGATGTCCCCTACATAAACCTCATTTCTCGCCTGACAATCACTAGCTGATGAGTGCAAGTGTGCGATATACAAAGGTACTGGGCATTTGCAATCAGTGGTGGTCTGTTGGGTGAGGTCCTTCACTTTTTGTACATATTATGTAAATACATTATAGCATCTTGTTTAAATTGTTCTAATAAGGGCCGACAGCTGACGTATATGGAAATGTTCCTGAATCGTCCGGTTCCCTTTCATATATTGATGTCCCCTATATTAGGTTGTGCCTCGACTGACAGTCACCAGGTGATGAATGCAGGTATGTAATGTAGAAAGGCATTACATATCTGCAGTTGATGATGTTGTCTTGGTCGAGGTATTTTTTTTTTTTATCATTACTGTAGCTTTAGCTATTTGTCTTTTTAGGATTTAGTATAGGTTAGCGATTTGCCTGTTAGGTTAGTAGTTTTAGGGACTTTAGGTTAATTAGTTTCTTTTCTGTTCCATAATGTAAGGTTTAAAAAAAGTAAAAAAAAAATAAAAAAAAATACAAATAAAAATATAAAAAACTAAATACAATTAAAATTATATATATATATATATATATATATATATATATATATATATATATATATATATATATATATATGTGTGTGTGTGTGTATGTCTGTATGAAAGTGTGTGTGTATATATATGCTTGGATGTGTGTGTATGAAAGTATGTATGTATATTTATATGTTTGTATATATATGTATGTATATATGTATATATACATATGCATGTGTATATACATGTATATATATTTGCCTTAATGACCAAGGGCTTCGGCCCCAATGGTCGATAGGCAAAAAAAAAAAAAAAAAAACTCAGACACGCACACCACAAAGCCAGTCAGAAGACAGGGCGTGTGTGTTGGGCAGTCCCCAGGCCCTGTCTTACCCCTTACTATTTTTAACTCAGCCCACAACCCACTGACTGGGCTAATGTATGGCCCGGCCTGCAATACAGGTGCAGGTAATCTTCAAACGAACGAACGAACTCTTAGACTTAATGACGATGTGATGAGCGAGTTGGTGAATATGGAAATCTGAGAGCTTACTGAGTAAGCAGTTAGAGAAGCGACTTGCATTCTGAAAAGACCAGAGTTTTGTGACACTGGGGCATGGAAGAGTATCATTATTTGATTTTGATACAACAGACTTTACTGATCTCCCACAAGACCCACCGGTTGGACTTAACAGCACTCCTGCCAGAATTATTAAACCGGTCCTGAATGAGACAGCTACATTATTCAGCATGATCGCTGTGTATCTGGGTCAAAGTAATGTGAAATTATTTAGCATGAAGGAGGGCTGCTAACCCATAGGGAACAGACTTGAAATCCATGCTTAGATAAGAACACATAGGAAATGCGGAAGTGTGGATGTCTGATACTGTATAATGCAGGTTGCAAATTTTAAGAAAGAAGTGAAGGTCTGCCAGTTACTGCGTTGTATAGGCTTTTTGCGCGAAAGCGAGGTTAATTATTAACTTGATTTGTGTGTGTGTGTGCGGGCGCCACTAGAAATATATTTTAATGTGGAGCGACAATAATTTTTTGCTGCAGTGTAACCATTAACGTACTTCCTTATGATAACACAACTTTATTCCGTTGTACGAGATCGTAGTTACGTTGAAATTGGGCAATAATTTCAAGAACACTCATACGAAATTACTACTACCTTTCAGCCCTCCCTCCTGCCACCACTGGCTCCTAAGGCACAGAGGCAATCTACTGTCCTTCATGTCATGATTTCACAGTGGCAGGAATTATCAAGTGGAAGAATAGACGTAATTACGCCCACACACGGAGAGGGATGCAGGTGGTGTATGTTAGCACGTTCCGCTCGCGAGTGGGAGGACCCTAAGGCGCATTTCTATTCAGTCATTCACGTAAGAGGAAGATTATTTTCCCTTTGTCTGTGTTCACCAGGTAGTACATTTGGAGGCGTTAGCATCTACCATTACGGGCCACGCTGTATGGGAAGATGGGGATTTCGCAAATAATAATAATAATAATAATAATAATAATGTCTTGGATACCCTCGTGCAATCGATAATCATTTATGATTCTGAGCCTTCTTATGCCAGCTAAAGTGACAGAATAGTGTGCCCCGTTTCGGTATCATTTCACAGTACCGTGTATTTCGCAGTTGGAGGAAATATCTGTCTATCTATCTACTTCCGGATACCTCAATCCCGTAAGGGGTGGCCACAAGCAAATCGCCTCCATGTCGCCCTGTTCCCCGCTATTTAATTGCCCTGCTCCCACTCACACCCCCCTCTCTCATATACCTCTCCACTCCATCTCCCCATCTCATCCTTGGCCTCCACCTCCCTCTCCCCCCTTCCACCTCCCTCTCCCCCCTTCCACCTCCCTCTCCCCCCTTCCACCTCACTCACATACACTCTCCTTGTTAGTCTCTCACTCTCCATCCTCTCCACATGGCCAAACCACCTCAATGTGTTTCTCCTAACGCTTCCTATCACATCCACATCTACACCACAACGATCCTTCACTTCCACATTTGTTAATCTGTCTCTCCATATGACTCCACATGCTCATTTCAAATAACTCATTTCCACAGCTCTCACTCTTGACTTGTGCCCCTCCAACAAGGTCCAAGCTTCATTTCCATACGTTAGAGTTGGTATCACGACACTGTCATGTAGTAACTTTTTCACTTCCATGCTCACTTCCCTGTTTCTTATCACTGCTTTCAAGGAACCTGCAACCGTTCTTACTTGTTGTACCCTTTCAAGCACTTCACCCTCTAAACTTCCATCCTTACTCATCCCACTACCCAAATACTTAAACGCACTCACATTTTCCATTGCCTTCTCATCCAACCTCAGTGTACATTCACTGACTTCACCTCTCTCGAAGACCATAACTTTATTCTTCCCTACATTAACCTTCAGATTCCGTTTCTACACACTCTCCCAAACTCATCCACCAAGCCTTTCTGCTCCCCTTCGTCTTCACTTAACAACACAGTATCATCTGCAAACAACAGTACAGGGAGTTTTCAAACATTGCCTTCTCTTATTAGGGCCGCTCCAACATCCACTGCCCTACCTTTTATCTCATTTATAACCCCATCCATGTACAGATTGAACAACCTTTGAGACATGACACATCTCTGTTTCAGTCCAACCTTCAAAGATTCACTCAGTTCACTATCCACAAGCACTGCAGCCTTAGCATCCTCATACATACTCTTCACGGCATTCAACAACTTCCCATCTACTCCATATATTCTTAATGCTTTCCACAATCCTTGTCTATCCACCTTGTCCTATGCTTTCTCCAAATCCATGAAGGCCGCATACAACTTCTTTCCGTTCTCTAGAAACTTTTCCACTAAAGATCTATGAATGAATATCTGATCTACACAACCTCTTCCCTTCTTGAAATATCCCTGTTCTCCAACTAATTCCTCTGTTATTTCCATAACTCTGTCGAAGAGTATCCTACCATATACTTTTCCTATTGCATTAAGAAAACAAATACCCCTATGATTACCACATACTTCTTTTTCCCCTTTTCCTTTGTACAGGGGAATAATTATACCTGACTTCCAGTCATCTGTGACTCTGCCTTCCTCCCAGGCCAATCACCACATCTTCCACATTCATTCTACTACTATCTCTCCCCCGTGCTTCAGCATTTCACCACACACTCTAATATTTCCTGGGGCTTTCCCTATTTTAATTTTCTTCATCGCTTCCACAACTTCCATCCTACTGATTTCTTCCTCTCTTCTCACATAACTCCGTCTCCCAGCCATTCCCCAGCCACTTATACACACATTACTTTCATTCTCTATGTTCAACAATTCGTTAAAGTGTTCTCTCCATCTACTGAGTTCTTCTCCCTTGTCCACTAGTAATCTACGATTTTTATCTTTGACTCCCCGACTGACTTCTTTGGCACCCTGTCTAACTCTCTTTATCTCTTTCCAGAACATTTTCTTACATTCTCTCCATTTTACACTCAAATTCCATCCAAATTCCTCATCCACTCTCTTCTTACTCTCTCTTACTAATCTTTTCACCTCTCTCATCCTCTCCACATACAACTCTCTCTTCGTCTCTCAACTTCTTCCATGCCCCTGTTTCTCATCCATTCATTATATGCTTTCTTCTTTGCACCTCTTCATTCCACTATGCTGTTCCCTGCACCCTCTGTCGTCTTCTCTTCACCCCACTAACCACCTCACATGCTGCACAGATTTCTTTTGTGAATATCTTGCGCACACTTTCCACTTCCCCCATCTGCTCCAATCCATATTTACCCAATCGTTCCTCCACTTCCCTCTTATATTCTGCCCTTTTTTCATCCTCTTGTAACCTTTCCACCCTCCTTGCATATAGTACTTCCTCTTGTCCTTCCCTGCTTATATTGCTCCATTTCGTTTGGACATGGTGATGGTGGTCAGAGAGTCCACTTCCCCAACCTCTATATACTCTTGCATCCATTACACACCTTCTCATCCTGTCATCTACACATACATAATCAATCATTGCCTTCCATTCATTCAGTTCACCTTCCACCCTGCTCATCACATGCCACGTATACCTGTGGATCATTTTGTGCCTGAAGAGGGTATTGGCTATCACCAACCTCCTTCCGGCACAAATGTCCACTAAAGCACTGCCATTCTCATCCATCTCTGCAGGCACACCCTACTCACCAAGTACTCTACTCATCTTCACATTCCCTACTTTTCCATTCATATCTCCAATCAAAAACACTCTCTCATTGCTCTCAAACTTTTCCATGCACACTTCCACATTTGTCCAGAACTCTTCTGTCACTCTGCTTGCACGATCTTGCGTTGGCCCATATACGCGCACAATCGCCCACGTGTGTATTCCAACTTTCAATCTTACTCACACAGTCCTTGAGCCAACTGATCTATACTCTTTTATATTCTCCTTCCATTTGTTACTCGCAACAATACACACTCCTTCTCCTACTCCCATGCATATACCCCATCCATACTCCCATTCTCTCACACTCTAACCTCCATTTAGTTTCAGTTAATCCCCATACATCCACTTTCACACCCTCAAACACCTGGACAATCTCTTTCTCTCACCTCATCATTCTCACCCCTCACATTCCATGTACCATCCGTACCATGTCCTTTGTTCGGTCCTTAGTTGTCATTTTTTGGTCAGTCCTGGTTCGAGGCTTCTTGTTCGTAATTTTAGTTAATTGTTTTCCGGGGGCGGGCATTAACCTTCTCCAAACCCACTTATTGTCACGTGGAGAACGCGTGTTGGTTGGTTATAAGGTTACCACCCAGCACTGTAAATGCTTTCCTGGTTTACAGGAAAACATTTGGCTTGCCACTCAATGTTGAGTTACCTTAAAAAGAGAGCAACGCTACACTAATTGGGTGGATGATGGGCGCCCCCACCTACCACGGTATATTTACATAATATATTTACATAATAATATTGTACTGACTGGGAGAACATTAATAAATATCCTTGGGGGATGCAAACATCTTTATGTGTGCTCTCTCCTCTTGCTTTCATGGCTGTCCTACCAGCATTAGATTTCTAGTTTCAGCCTATTTGTGACGTATAGGCTGGCTAGTTCTCATTAACCTCCCTTCTCTGTTAGTTTGAAGCAGTAGGTGTCTGTTCCTTTGTGCTGTGATTGCCTTTGCTAACTGGCCTCTGGAGTGTATCCCCCCTCCCCCCATCGCTCTGGGGTGTGGGTTAACACACACGAGTCCTCCCGAGAGTGTTTTGAGAGGGTAATCACAGGCTTAGGTGTTTAGGCTATTCCCAGGTTACTTTGTCCCTTGCTCGTTTTTCTCATTCTTCCCACTTCCCCCGTGAGGGAGACGTGGTTGCTATGGTGGATGCTCCTGCCTCCTTCTCCTTCAGAAGAGAGGGGGTCCTGACTATCCCAAGACTCATCGACAGACTGACTGCCCCCAGACTGTCAAGCCCGAGACTCGCACTCCACTTGAAATTTCCGTTACGAATGCATGCTTTCTTCAGCAACATGCTGTCAGTTCTACTCCTTGGCGTCCCAATCCTTTCTTTATCAAGATGTGATTGATGGCTGTGATGGTGAAGTGGAACAAGCAACAAAAAAAAAGAAAAGAAAACTTGCAGACGGAGACCCTCTTGTTAAGACAGTCACCACTGCATAAGCTGCGTAAGTGTCACTGCTATTATGTTGAGCCGAAGATATGAATTCCTGCAAGGGAGTTATCGCTTGCAGGGACCTCATGGCAATGGAAAAGGACATCTTACATGAACTTGCTCAGGAGGAAGTAATCGATGCTCGTTTTATGACTAGATTCTCGGAAGGCAACAGGACGAATACTGCCACAATTATATTGACCTATGGCAAAGTTTCACTCCCAGCCAGTGTCAAAGGTGACTACGAAATTGCTCATGTCAGGCCAATTATCCATAACCCACATCGTTGTTTAAGGCTGCTGTTGTATGGGCACAATGATAAGACTTGTCGGACTATTCTGTGTGTGCCAAGTGTGCAACACAGGGTCGTGTTGCTAAACACTGCGCATCAGAGACTGTAAGCTGCTTTTGCTGCAAGGGTGATCACTCCACTTCTTTGAGGGATGGTCCCAAGGGGAAGGAGGAGAAAGAGGTCTGCACGATGAAGGCAACTTAGGACATGTCTTACTACAAAGCTAGGAAAAAGATAAAGGCATTGCATGCAACTCCCACACATTATGTCCTATGCTTTGGCGGAGATTTCCCGTCCTGTGATGTGCTCTGTCAAGACAGACTAATCCTGCTCCTATTCCTCATGCCACTCACTCTACGTCTTCGTTTCAACCTCCTATATGCTCCAACTCTCTTACTGACATTCATGTAGCTACTTCTCACTCTCAGGCTGCTACTGCTGATTTACAGTCAGCACGGCCTAAATGGAAGTCTGACAAGTCAAATAAGGTTAATCTGACCACCCTAACTAAACTGTCACGTCCTCCTGTTCTTCCTGCTCCTGCTGCAGTGAGTGAGTGAAGGGTCACCTTTTCCTTGGAGGAGTCTGGAAGCCTCGTAATTGAAGATAATATGGATGATCCGGTCAGCAAGCATCCGAACAGGTGCCCCGGTAGTCGCTAATCTGTTGGCGGGCAGCATTCACTATGTTCCAGTGGAACTGTAGGAATCTTGAGAATAAAGTACATACTATTGCAATCTTATTATCTATTCACAGGCCAGACGCTATTTGTTTACCGGAGATGCACTTGGTGGATCACCCTGATCTTCCACAGTTCAAACACGACCGCTCATATAGAAGATACGATAGTCACGGGGTTGCCATATACATACACATATCACACCCACAAACTACAGTGGTTCTAAATTCTACACTGGAAGCTGTCGCATACAGAGTAAAATTTAATAACACGTATCTGTCCATTTGTTCTCTCTACTGTCCACCACATGGCCCCATTGAGAGTGATGCTTTGAATTCACTTTTTGACCACCTTCCTGGAAATAAATTGTGTTGGGCGACTTTAACCCCTACACCGCGGGCTTGTTTACCAATTACTTGCGTGTGCCGCGGGGTTATTTGGGCTCCGACAGACTCTCAAAAAATATTTGCCAAAAATCAGTTATTAGTCCTAGAATAATAAAATTAGATATGCTTATGGCACATACCTTCAGCTTTCTCCTGGAATGATTGTTGAGCCTTCGTCGGTTACCGTAGGACTTGTGGAGACCTCTGAAGTAGGGTAACGAAGTCTCCACTTTACACTTCCCAACAACCCGTAATATGATTACCACAGCCAGATACAAACACTATAAACACTATTCTACAATTTTCAAGTAGTTTGGGATCCATACTCAAAAAAAAAAACACTGTGAAAGCAATGGAAATTACGAGCGCGTCTGATCGTCGCACTGGCACTAGTTCGCTCATGGTAGTCTGTCATTTATTATTCATAAAACCCCTCACACTTTATATTTCTATTACTATATAACACTTATATATATCTACAGTCTTTATCCATAAGTTTCCTTCAGTAGTATTAGTTTATTGTCACTGTAGGGATTCAATTTCTTTCAGTAAAATACGTAGCATTCACTTTCTCGTCCTGTATACTGGCATTGAGAGTGAATGTCACTTTCATCTTCACTCTCATAACTCATAGCATTCAGACATGCTAGAGTGAAACTCACTTTCATTACTCCTAGGGTATATACTCATATTCTTATAATACTACTCATTTACATTTCTATTTACGATCTCTATTTTATTTACGTTATTTACATATCTATTTTATTTACAGTGTTATGCACTGTCACTTGAAATAACTTATAAAACTATTTTCCATTGTTCACGTATATTTACATTCATTACTTTCACTTGCTGTTTACACATTATTTACACATTATTTACAATTCCACTTGCACTGTTTTACTCAATAGAAAGATCGTAGTCACTCTTTTATCAATTGTCAGCCCTTTACCTCTTTCCACACGAGGTTTAGTAGGGGGTAAAGGTCACAGAGCCATTTGCATGGGGGTGAAAAAAGGCCTTGAAGTCAGCAAGATGAAACATACGTCCTCTCACTTCGGAAGACGACAGTACACTGATAACGCAGGGGCAGCCTAGAGGCCTGCTTTAGGGGTTATTCAGAGTTACCAATATTACTTCTTGAAACAGCTAAGTCTAGCACTGATATGATTGGCAGGAAATCTAGACAATACATTATAAATTTGGTAGTTCCAGGTGAATGTAAATATCATTTAGGGTTCTCCCTTCCCTCCTTACAGGTATATTTATTACGAAAATAGATTAGAGGCCTACTTAGCAGATATATAATCAGAGCTACCAATGTTAAATCTTGAAACAGCTTTGTGTAGCACTGATATGATTGGCAGGAAATCTAGACAATACATTATAAATTAGGTAGTTCCAGGTGAATGTAAATATCACTTAGGCCTCTCCCTTCTCTCCTTACATGTATATTTATTACGAAAATAGATTATACGGCATATTTCAAGGGGAAAAAAACAGCGAAAATTAGCGAACGAGTGCACGTGAGGTGTTGTCAGGTGATAATTAGCCAATTCCAGGTGTATGGCACTCTCACTTACCTGATTTCTTTCTTGTATATATTATTTGGTATAAGAATACGACATAGGGCTTATTTCAATGGATGAAATCAGTGAAAAATTCCAGGGAAGATATACTTAGCGTAGCATGGCCGGGCAGGCGAGAGGATAGGGTAATGGAGGGGGGGTAGGGAGGGGAGTCAAGAACAGGGAGAAATGGCTAAATTGTCAACAATGGATGGGAGTACAGATGAGATTAGGAGTGCTGACTAGTGTTGGACATTGTCAGTACTGATAGATGATACAAGCCCCCACTTGAAAGCCCGGGTGAATTCAAAATAACACAGAATCACAAAAGCGACGCCCCGCGGTATGATCCCTTGCTCCCAAGCGTCACGAAAGTGACGCCCCGCGGTTAAGGGGTTAATGCCCATCACTATCAGTGCGGTAGCTTGAGTATTGATGGTCATGGGGAGCAAGTAGCCGACCTAATACTACAGCCTAACCTCTGTTTTCTGAACGATGGTAGAGTGACTCGTGCAGATGATCGTACAAGTAACTTTTCGGCTATTGACTTATCTCTGGCCTCCCCAGGTATACATCAAGAATTCTCATGGTACCCTTATGACGACTCCTTGGGTAGTCACTGATCATTTACCCATTTGTCTTGCATTATTTCGGTCCCCCCCACCTCCAAAATTTAACTATAAGAAAGCATATTGACGATCTTTCTCAAGAACAGTTTATTTAGATATATATATCTGGTGAAACTATATATGTAAAAGTCGAAATTTTAAATAATTCCATATTACACGTAGCTGGGATTGTCATTCCCAAGAATTCTACAGTTCATGCAAAGCTTAGTGTCCATTGGTGGATGTCGGATTGCCGACAAGCATTAAGGAAACACAATAAGAGATACAGGATTTTTTTATAGTCAGCCTACTGAGGAAAACGTTGTTGCATACAAACAGGCACGGGCTGAGGCAAGGCGAATAATAAAAGAGGCTAAATGTGACTCTTGGCGGTCTTTTGTGTCCACGGTGAATCGTTTTACTCCACTAAGTAAAGTCTGGTCCATTCTTAAAATACCGAAAAATAAACACCCTAACCTCACTGTGACCACCCAGCAGGTGAATAATACAATCTGTGAAGATCCTGCGGACATAGCTAACATCCTCGCCAGAAGTTTTCTCACATAAGTAGCTCAGCCACTTACGATCAGTGTTTTCAACATCATAAACGCACGGCTGAGCCACAGATATTAGACTTTGCCAGAGAATACATAGACTGCCCGTACAACCATGAGTTTACTATCAGTGAACTGCTCCTTGCCCTTAAATCCTATAAAGAGACCAGTCCTGGACCAGACACCATCACGTATGGTATGATCTAGCATCTTAATCAGAACCTGATTTTTTTTTTTTTAATGTGAGGAAGAAGAAACCAAAGGCAACGAACCCGCAAAACTGTTCCCTCCAAGAGAAAAACAAAATACAAGAGAGAGCCAAATTCAAGATCCATTCATTTTGAGATGCCTAGACACACTGCATTTGAAAGACTGGAGATCATAGGTAGCAGGAAATACAGACAGAGGGACACAGTTCCAGAGTTGACCTGTTGCATAAATGAAGGACTGGGAGTAACGGTTAACTCTTGCATCAGAGAGTTGGACAGAAAAGGAGTGAGAGTTTGCTGCTAGACGGGTGCTATGCGCCCATCGTAGAGGTGGAGGAATGCATGCAGACAGTTCAGAGGAACAGTGACCATTGAAGTAGCGATAGAAAAGAGATAACGATGCAACAGCGTGGCGAAGAGACAGAGTTTGAAGGGAGTCAGTAAGAGGGGGAGAGTTAATGAGACGAAAAGCCTTTGACTCCACCCTGTTGAGAAGAGCTTTATGTGGGGAGCCTTCCCACACACGAGAGTTGTACTTCACGCAGGGGCGGATAAAACCCCTGTATAGAGTCAACAATTGTGCAGGGGTAAAGAAGGAACGGAGTCGGCTTAGCACAACCAATCTCTTGGAAGCAGATTTTACAAGAGGTGTAATATGATCTTCCAAAATAAGTTCCGAGTGAATGAAACCTGATGCATGTTCAACGATGATACAGGATTAAGCTGAATATTATTAAACATTAGTGGGTATACCTGTTGAAGATTTTGTCGGTTTGATAGGTGCAAAAACTGAGTCTTTGATGCATTAAAAACAACCAGATTATTTTTACCCCAATCAGAGATACGAGCCAAGTCAGACATTAGGTGTGCCATAGCCTCATCCCTTGTTTGTTGAAGTAACTGCTGAGATGGACGATGTGGGAATCGAATGGAAAGGTGAAGCGTGGAGTCATCAGCGTATGAGTGGATAGGGTTAGATGTACACCTTAGAAGGTCATTGATGAATTAAAGGATGAGAGTTGTTGATAGGACAGAGCCCTGAGGAACACCACTGTTAATAGATCTAGGAGAAGAACAATGGCCGCCTACAACAGTGGCTTCTTTGTGCTGTGGGATGTACTTCTGGACTCCTGTTTCATACAGTTCACAGAATTTTTTATATATAGCATTTAAATCTTGCCCTCTAAGCTCCTTTTCTCAATAAATTTCTAAGAAGTACTTCTTTATGTCATGGCAGTTTCCCTTTTTATAATTTAGGCTCTTTTTGTAACATTCATTGATGTTAACTATGTCATTTGCAATCCTGAAGCTGCAATTTAGTATTGCATGGTCGCTTTTGCCGAATGGAGGGTGATACATTAAACTGTCAACATAGTTTTTTGCCTAGTTAATATGAGGGTACATCGAGCCCGCTTTTTCTGGTGCTTTCCCTTACATGTTGCGTTAGGAAGAACTCCTACACGAGATCCAGGAGCTTTTGGTCCCAACAGCTTTCTTGGCTTATTATATCCAGAGTATTCCAATTTATATTTGTATTAAAATCTCCAGTTAGTACAATTCTATCCGATTTCTCATCCATTCTATGTAGTAATGCTCTTAAACTCTGAATTGTACTCTCTGCCAGATCCTCATATTCGCCTCTTTCCCATGTGTTACTGCAAACAGTTCTACTTCCGATGGTGTATCTAGTTCTGTTTCTTTGACTTTTATAGTTTTCTTTGTCAGTATTATAATTCCTCCTCCTTTTTTTTTAAGTTCCTATCTCTTCTCCATATATTGTATTCCTGTAAGTTTAGATGTCATTTGTTATCCTTGGTGTTAATTTTGTTTTAGTTAGGCATATATGTGGTTCATTTTCTCTGATATAATCATTCCTCTCTAATAATTTAGATACCATTCCATCTTCATTTGAGTACATCAACTTAATCACCTTATTTACATACTTGTCATGACTTGGTTCTACTACCTTCCTCTTTTTTATTCCCTCCTGTTTATATACCACATTCGAACCTGCAGTCCGATTACTTTGTAAAAAAAATGCATTCTTCTCGTCCTCTGATCTTCCCTTGTTCTTTGTTTTTGCTTCCTCCCTCTTCTCTTTTAGTAATTCCAGTTCCTCTTGAGTTAGGCATCTTTTTATCCATACATTTTTAATTCCTCTTTTTCCATGAGTTTCTGGAAGGTTACCTTTAGAGGTCTTGACTTATTTCTCTTATAGTTCCCTAACCTTTTGTGTTCCTCTATATCTTTATAACATATTTCCTCTGATACTTCCTTCAATATGCTCATTACATTTGCCATCACCTTTTTGTCTCTCGAGATCATGTTTTTTATTTCTTCCTCTTCTATACCAGTGATTACTATAGATTTGTTGATGTCTGCTGAATCTCTGACCAATTTAGGATTGTTTGGGATTATTCTTTTCACCTCCTATTTAATGCTTTTTTCTTCCACCCTTGTTTCTTGTTCTTTCTTTATTTTCATCATTTCAGCATAAGTGGTTTCCACCTCATTTTTGTAGCTTTGCACCGCTTCATTCACCTGCGTTATCTTCTCAATATCACCGCTCTGATCTATCAGACTCCTTACTTGCCTAATTGTTTCTGTATCATTTTTGAACTCTTCTATAATACTCTCATGGTTGACTACTGTACTTGCCATTTCACTAATTTTCCTCCTAAGTGAACCCAATTCTACTGTTAGCTCATCTATTATTGTGTCTTTCTTGTTGACTTCCTTTCCTATTTGTTCTATTTCTTCCCTCTGCAAGTGCAACTGTTTTGTAATTTCATCCATTTCATTCTGAAAAGCCATCTCTAGTCTGTTTACTCGTTCCACCAGCTTATTGTGTATCTCCATTTCAACCAGTTCTTGGTAGAAATCATCATCCTGCTTTCTACCTTTGTCCCTTTTCTTTTCCAAATTTAAGTTACTGAGGTAGGTGGCCATCATGCGGTACTAAGAGCACAGATTCTACTTACAGTACATTCTCTGGTGCAGAGTCGCAGACAAAACAACTGATCAGCTAATTGTGTGCATTCCTGCTCTTCTTTGTTTTCTTTACTATTTGAACAACAGTCTTTCTTAAAACTTCTTTTTATATTAGGACACCATTTAGTCTAACTTGATACAGAGCTTGACTCATATAAAGATACTAATTTAGGTATGGCCACTGGCCACGTTTGGTCAGGTATGGAGTGATGTTCACATGTGTCCGCCCTGCTCGGCGCATTGCATCTGTGTGTGTGTGTGTGTGTGTGTGTGTGTGTGTGTGTTGATTCATAGGTAGTTGTGACCATAAAGCCAGGGTTGCCAAATTTCTGAGAAGTAAAACTGCCAAATTCCACATAATTTTATGCCAAATATGCCAAATGAAAGTAATTGGTTGGGAATTACAGAAAACTTTCATCACTGACATAAACAAATTTGTGCGGATGAGGCAGCAGATATATCCAACCATGAACAGCTCAACTTGGTTGTATGATATGTGGATTCCCTCGACAACATCCAAAAAATGTTCATGGAGTTTGTTGAGTGTGGTACTGGGACAACTGGACGTGCCATTGCTGACAAAATAATGTACACTATAACTGATGAACTAGGACTCGATATGGCCAATCTCTTTGAGCAATCATATGATGGAGCAGGCAACATGGCAGGAAAATTACATGGTGCAGCTTCTCGGGTTCTGGAAGTTGAGCCACAAAGGCAATTTACATACACTGCAACTCCCGTCAGTTGAACGTACCATATGCATAATGAAGGCTTGCAAAGTTATACCAATGTCCAATATGATGACTGTTATCAGTGAAGCCTGCAGATTTTATTTAATAACTCTCCAAAACGCCAGATTCATCTGGAGCGCTTCATAAAGAGGCCTGATGACTCTGGCCAAACCAGCTGAACTAAGGTCCTCGGTGTTTTGCAGAACACGTTGGATCGAACGTTATGATGTTAATGAAGTTTTCCTAGATCTGATACATACAATTGTCACATGCTTGGAGGATATGGCGACCTCACCCAATGAGTGGAACAGGGAAATTATCATTGCCGCTCGAAACTTGTGCCTGTCCATTACACAGTTTGAATTTGCGTTCTCACTGATTGTAACCAGTAAAGTGTTGTTGCCTACAAAAGGACTGTGTAAGAAACTACAGGGCAGAGACACTGACATCATCCGTCCTTATGAACATGTCGATGATGTCAAACACTTGGCTAGTTCAATGAGGGAAGATGTCGATTCTTTTCATGATGGATGCAGCTTTGGGCATGCAAAGGACATTGCTGGAACACTCGAATTGGACGCCAAAGCCCCCAGGAGGCGTGATAGACAGACACTCCAAAACAATGCTCCTATTGATTCTATAACAGACTACTACAAACGCAATGTTACCATCCCACTACTTGATCATTAAGACCAACAGTTGAATGAGAGGTTTTCTACAGTCCAAAAGAATGCCATCCAGGGAATGCAGATTGTACCTGCAATTCTCCTGATATCTGATATTGGACTCAAGGAGTTAACTCAGCAGCTGGTAACATCATACAACCAGAGAAGCAGTCACTAGAAGCTGAGCATAGGATGTGGGTGAGGAAATGGAAAGCATGGGAGAAAGAGGTACCTAGCAGTCCACGAGATGCTTTGCCATTTGCAGATGAGGATTTTTTCTTCCCTAACATCGGGATCATCTTACGCCATGTATGTACTATTCCAGTGACCAGCTGTGACAGCGAGCGAAGTTTTAGTGCCATGCTTCGGCCGAAGACCTGGCTCAGGAGCACGATGGCAAATGAGCGCATATACGACCTTACTGTAATGAATATCCACGATGGTGCACCCATCGATATTCCAAAAGCCATTGATGTGTTTGCAAGGAAACACAGCCGACGAGAATGCAATTTGTGGATTTTCTCTCCGACCATGCTGATCAGTGAGCACAAAATAACTGAGTTTGATTAAGAGCCCACTTGCATGTTATTTCGTTCAGTATATAACATGGAGCTCAGTTACACGCCACAATTTGACAGTTTTCCTATCTGTCTAAATACCTAGGCTGCTTCCCTCAATGAAAGGGAGGTAGCCAAGACAGGACGACACACTCCCCATTTACGCATCCAAACACACACATTTATTCGTATCTTAGCCCCAAGGGAAGAAAGGACAGATCCTCACTTCACCACATCACGCGAGGGTCAACTGCGCAGTGTAATCAGCGACTTCCGCAGCAGAGCCTGACAGCAGAGCTGGTTTACCCCTTAGGACTGTGTCACCATTTAATCATTCACAATTTCTCTCCGATCATTCCTATCACACAACCTCTCTTCCATGCTCAGCAGGCATTCCTCTCGCATCTAAAGCTCTCTTCACTCTGTCAATCCATCCTATTCGTGGTCTTCCTCTCAGCCTTACACCTACTTATCTGTTTCACCAGTCTAGTTATCTTTTTCACCAGTCGCTCTTCTTCCATTCTCTCCATTTGGCCAAACCATCGCAACACATTCTGCTCAACTCGATCAGCCATTTACTGCATAATCCCAGTTCTCCTTCTCACTTCATCATTTCTCACTCGATCCATACGCGTCACTCCACACATACTCCTCAGACACCTCATCTCCATTACATTGAGACTTTTCCTATCTGCTACACCCATATTCCATGTTTCAGCCCCACATAACGCAGTCAGTACCACTACACCCTCATACAGCCTTCTCTTTACATCCATTCTAAGCGAACGACATCTAAACACTCCATTCATTCCTCCCAGCACCTTTCCTACTCCATTCATTATAAACTTCACTTCTACATCTATTCTTCCATCCACAGCAACATGTGACCCTAAATACTTAGAACACACTACCTCCTCAAGCAACTCACCATTCAAACCTATATTCATCCTCCAACCATCTACCAACCTCGCACACTTCATCACTTTACTCTTATTCTCAATTACTCTCAATTCCCCCCTTTCACACACCCTTCCAAACTCCCCAACCAACTGTCTCAATCTCTCCTCTGAATCAGACACCAGTGCAGTATCATCCTCAGATTCCACTCTCTACCATCAGCATTCACCAGACTCAAACCTCCACCCAACACTCTTGCATCCACCTCCTTTACAACACCATCCATATAAATATTAAACAGCCAAGGCAACATCATACATCCCTGCCGCAGCCCCACTCTCACGGGAAATCAGTCGCTCACAGTATTTCCCACTCTTACACACGCTCTACTATTTACATAAAAATTTTTCACTCCTTTTAACAAGCTATCATGAAGTCCATACAATCTCAAAACAGTCCTCCCTATCAATTCTAGCATACAATCTCAAAACAGTCCATAAAGCTTCCCTATCAGTGCTATCATATGCTTTCTCTAAATCCATGAACTCCCAAAACACATCCTTGCCTTTTGCTAAATACTTTCCACATACCTGTCTCACGACAAACACCTGATCCACGCATCCCCTCTCTCTTCTAAAGCCACACTGCTCATCACCAATCACTCCCTCTGTGCCCTCTCTAACTCTCTTATTTAGCACTCTGCCATACACCTTACCTACAGCACTCGACAGACTTATACCCCTAAAGCTAGTACATTCATATTTATCACCCTTACCTTTATACAACGGACCCACACAAGCACTTGTCCAATCAACTGGCACCATACCGCTCACAAACACACATTCAGTAATCTAACTAACCACTCAGCAATAGTCGCTCCACCACCTTTCGGGCATTCCACAGCACACCCATCCATACCTTCAGATTTCCTTGCTTTCATCACCTTTACAGCGTCCTGCACTTTCTTCATCGTGATCAAAGAATCATTCAACTCTCCCAACACATTAATTCCTTGCACCCTTCCATCGGCCACAACCTCAGCCTCCTTTTCCTCCTCTTCATTTAACAGTGTTTCAAAATACTCTGCCCATCTCTTCCTTACTTCTTCCATCCCAGTTAACATCCTTCCATCCTCTGCTTTTACTCGTTCTTCCTTCCCAGATTCTCCCTTTTGCAATATTTCACCTCCTTCCAAAACATTTTCTTATTCTGTTGAATATTCTCAGTCAACCGCCTACCCTACCTCTCATCTGCTGCTATTTTAGCATCACGCACAGCCCTTCTCGCCCTGTTCCCCTTTTCCTTATACCTCTCATATGACACATCATCCTTCCTCTGCAGCCATACATCATACGCACGTCTCTTCTCAGCCACAGCCATACTTACTTCCTCGCACCACCATTCACTTCCCTTTCTGACACCACCACTCACTCGTCTCACACCACACACCTGTTCCGCATGCCCCACCACAGCACTCATAAAACAGCTGCCGTTCCTCCTCCACACTGCCATTTTCCTGATCTTTCACTGCGTTCCAGTCATCTTTCATCTTCTGATACTCTATCATTTTCTCTCTTTTATCCAACTCACTCACATTCAGAACCTTCCTTCCACACCTAATTCGCCTAGTTCTCACCCACCTCATACCTACTCTCATCTTTCTCCCTCCACTAGATAGTGGTCAGACATACCTCCACCCTCCCCTCTCAAAGTTCTCACATCCAGCATCCAATAATCTTTCTCTTACGCCTGGACACAACCACATAGTCTATCAATGCTCTATCAACAGCCCTTCCACCCTCCTGTCTCATCCATGTATACCTATAAATTTCTTTCTTCTCAAACAAGGTATTTCCAATCACTATCTCTCGCTCAACACACATCTCTATCATTAGTTCCCCATTTTCATTTCTTCCAAGCACACCATGCATACCAACTACGACTTCAACTGTTACTTTTCTCAATCTAACATTCAGATCTCCCTTCACATTTCCTCCAAAACTCTGCAGACACTCAACAACATCGTTCCAGAAATACCCCCTCTTCTGCATCCCTTTCGCTACCAGGCGCTTATGCACTCACAAATACCCACAACTCACATCCAAATTTCACTTTCACCCACATCAGTCTCGATGACACATTCTTCCATTCAATCACACACTGCTGCACTTGCCGGCTCGCTACCAAAGCCACATCTTCTCTCGCCCTTCCCCTATCTTCTCCTGACATCCTTCCATTCACACCTCTAAACTTAGACTCACCTTTCCCTCTCATCTTTGTTTCAATCACATCTAACACATCCAACTTTCTTCTCACACACATTCTCCCAGTCTCCTCCTGTTTATCCTCTGTCGTATTACAGCCAGCACATTCATAGATCCAATCTTCAGGGTACAGGGATAACTCAATCCCCCTTCCCTTTTTATTCCCTGTCTCATTGTAAGAATTAAAAAACAATTTATGGTTATTGTAATTGACTTGTTAATCTATTGTGTTACGGCCTGTTGATAATTATTGTATGTCGGCATCCTAGTGATAAACATATGTAATAATACGTTTTCTTTGCGATGTATGAATAATATTGCACTGAACAAAGTGCAGGTGTCTGAATTTTCATTCGAGTTTTACCTAATCCGTTTTTGCAATATCCAAGGGCAAATGAAAAAAAAAATCAAGGAGCTGACTACTGAAGTCAGTAACTTTGTGAAACCGACATGGAATAATCAAGGGGGTCCACAGGTCTCCTAAACAGAATTTTAGGGTGTTGAGACTAAAGGGCTCTTGAATAATGCCGAAAAAAAATTTGGGAAACACCCCCCCAAAAAACCTGAGTCCGCCCAAGTAGGATCCCACCAATTGTATACCGATGGCTCCAAGTCATGTGAACGTGTGGGTGCTATTGTTTGGTCGACTGAGTGTGCCCTTAACTTTCAGTTGCCGACTCATACATCTATGTTTACCTCTGAACTTTATGCAGTTGACAAAGCCGTAGACTATGCTGTTACCTCTAAACATGAATTATCATTATTTTCAGACTCTAAGTCAGCCCTTCAGGCAATTGCTTCTTGCACCATGGATTCTCCTTTACACTGCAGTGTAAATGAGTTATTAGAAAGGAGCATGTGGAATTACATGGAGAGACAGATTGACACATGAAGAAGCGTTGTGGTGTGGATGTGGATTTGATAGGAAGCGTTAGGAAAAATACATTGAGGTGATTTGCCCATGTGGAGAGGATGGAGACCGAGAGACTAACAAGGAGAGTGTATGTGGGTGAGTTGGAGGGAGGGAGAGGGAGGGGGACGCCAAGGACGAGATGGAGGGATGGAGTGGAGAGGTATATGAGAGAGGGGGTTGTGAGCCGGGAGCAGGGCAGTGAAATGACTGGGGACCGGGCGACATGGAGGCTATTTGTTTGTGACCACCCCTTACTGGACTAAGGCGTCCGGTAATAGATAAACAGACAGACAATGGCTTCTCATGAGATCCACGGCCGCATCATTAATAAATTGCATTCATGCAATAAGTCCTTCACGCAGATTTGGGTGCCTGATCATAGCCGTATTTATGGAAATGAGCAGGCTGACTGGCTTGCGAAGTCGGCCTTGGAGCTCGAGGAGACTTGGGACCAAGGCCAACAGAATAGGAGAGGCCAACCCACCAGCATGCTGAACTGTAATGGTTGGTGCAAGAGGCGGGTCTCAGGTGCCGTGACGTGTAAGAAAGTATGGATTGAGGGTAGTACGATAAAGTGGCTGTCAGTCCAAGCATGTCAAGTGCAGAGTACAAATCAGGGGGAACTCCGTTTTCTGTGTGTGGTGAACCATTCTTATTTCAGGGACAACTGACAATTTGTGGCACCTTTTAATGCAGAATGCCCAGTACTTGTGCAGTCTTTGGCTGCCACTCTGTACATGTAAAAAGTGGAAATATTGCTCTTCAAACATGTGAAGAAGGGTGAGGTAAATGAAAAACACAACACAAGGAGTAGTGGGAGAAAAAAGAAAGAACACCCTAACAGTGAAGAGAGAGAGAGAGAGAGAGAGAGAGAGAGAGAGAGATTTGTGAGCTAAGGTCCTGGCAGCATCTTGGTCAGGTAGAATTTAAACTCGTGAGTTAAATACAGTAGGAAAGCTTTTACTTGGCTGTCAAGTTAGTTTGATTTAGATTTGGTATATACAATAGAGATTTTTTTTTTTAGGTTGTCAAGTTAGTTTGAGTTAGAATAATTAAATACGATAGGAAAGGTTTTGTTAGGTTACCAAGTTAGTTTGAGTTAGATTAGTTTTAGTTTGGTTAAACTAAGTTATGTTAGGTAAGGGCAGGTTAGTTTCGAGTAAATAAGTTACTTTACCTTAAGTAAGGTTAGGTTTGGTTAAATTAGGTTAGGATAGGTTAGATTAGGTTAGGTTAGGTTTGGTTAGATTAAGTAGTTTTGGTTAGATTAGGTTAGGTTTGACTTGCCTTGATTAGAGTAGGTTGGGCTTGGTTAAATTACAATCACTAAAATTACAAGATATCTGCCTACGTATGGATGGAATCTCTAATTTCAGAAGAAATTTACGGATCTACTTTTTGGTACTTTCGTACTTTTCCAAACGGGCTGCAGCTGCCTAGTTTGTTATTTCATTGTGATAACATACTGCATGTTACCAGACATATTGTTTTTCCCATAGACGGAGTATCTGTGGTTCAGTGGTATCGTGCTCGTCTCGTGATGTGTGCGAGCGCAATCTAAGGTTCGAGCAGCTAACGTGACGGACACTTAACCCCTGAAATCCGATGATGGTATATTCTGATTTTCTTCTTGCTTCCATCACACAATTAAATTTAAGACATGACAGATTCCTAGTAGTAAAAAGGTTGAAGAGGACGTATCTTACCACTCCAGCTCGAAAAGTGTCGCTGAAGTTGAATAAAAAAAAGTCTGAAGGATGCCAGAATATGCTGGAAAAAAAAAAAAATCATTGGAGCGAAGTAGGGAATATGAGTGCAAATCGTATACCGGTTTATATTCTTGCTTATGTCCGCACATTGCTCGTTTACCGATAACATTCTGTTTCTTTACCGATAGCACCATGTCTGTTTACCGATAGCATCATTCTGTTTACAAATAGCACCATGTCAATTTACTGATTACGCCTAATCTGTTTACAAATGACACCATGTCTGTCAACGATTATATTCTGGCTGTTCACCGATTTTTTTTTTTTTTTTAATGAGAGGAAGGAGGAACCAAAGGCCATGAGCCCGCAGTAACAGTTCCCTCCAAGAGAAAAACGAAATACAATAGAGAGCCAAATTCAAGATCCGATCATTTTGAGATGCCTGGACACACTGCGTTTGAAAGAATGGAGATCATAGGCAGCAGGAAATACAGACAGAGGGAGACAGTTCCAGAGTTGACCTGTTGCATAAGTGAAAGACTGGGAGTAACGGTTAACTCTTGCATTAGAGAGTTGGACAGAAAAGGGATGAGAGTTTGCTGCCAGACGGGTGCTACGCGCCCGTCGTAGGGGTGGAGGAATGCAAGCAGACAGTTCAGAGGAGCAGTGACCATTAAAGTAGCGATAGAAAAGAGATAAAGATGCAACAGTGCGGCGAAGAGACAGAGGTTGAAGGGAGTCAGTAAGAGGAGGAGAGTTAATGAGACGAAAAGCCTTTGACTCCACCCTATTGAGAAGAGCTATATGTGGGGAGCCTCCCCACACATGAGAGTTGTACTCCACACAGGGGCGGATAAAACCCCTGTATACAGTCAACAATTGTGCAGGGGTAAAGAAAGAGTGGAGTCGGCTTAGCACACCCAATCTCTTGGAAGCAGATTTTACAAGAGATGTAATATGATCTTTCCAAGATAAGTCCCGAGTAAATGAAACCCCAAGCATGTTCAAGGATGATGCAGGATTAAGCTGAATATTATTAAACATTAGTGGGTATACTTGTGGAAGATTTTGTCGGGTTGATAGGTGTAAGAACTGAGTCTTAGATGCATGAAAAACAACCATATTATTTTTACCCCAGTCAGAGATACGAGCCAAGTCAGACATTAGGTGTGCCATCGCCTCATCCCTTGTTTGTTGAAGTAACTGTTGAGATGGGCGTTGCGGGAACCGAATGGAAAGGTGAAGGGTGGAGTCATCAGCGTATGAGTGGATAGGGTTAGATGTACAGCTTAGAAGATCATTGATGAATAAAAGGAAGAGAGTTGGTAATGGGACAGAGCCCTGAGGAACACCACTGTTGATAGATCTTGGAGAAGAACGATGGCCGTCTACAACAGCGGCTATAGAACGACCAGGAAGGAAGCTAGCGATGAAGGCACAGATAGAAGGATAGAAACCGTAGGAGGGCAGTTTGGAAATTAAAGATTTATGCCAGACTCGATAGAAAGCCTTTGAGATGTCAAGTGCAATGGCAAAGCTTTCGCCAAAGTTCCGAAAGGAGGATGACCAGGAGTCTGAAAGGTAGGTGAGAAGATCGCCAGTGGAGCGTCCCTGACGGAACCCGTACTGACGATCGGAAAGAAGGTTGTGATAGGAAAGATGCCTTAAAATTTTTATATTGAGAATTGACTCGAAAATTTTTGAAATACAGGACGTTAAAGCAATTGGACGATAGTTGGAGGGTTGGGAGTGGTCACCCTTCTTTGGGACTGGCTGAATGAGAGCAAACTTCCAGCAAGAAGGAAAGGTACAAGTTGACAGACAAAGGCGAAAGAGTTTGCCTAGGCAGGGTGTAAGCACAGAAGCACAGTTCTTGAGAACAACAGGAGGGACCCCATCAGGCCCATATGCCTTGTTACACTCCGTCTGTTTACAGATAACACATTCAGTATCTGGCACACTTATAGTCAATACAAACTTTAAACTTTCACCTACATCTCTCTTCCTCCACACACAACGACCCGGCTTATACTTCGACAACATGGGGATGGATAAATTCTGACTATTAGCCTCACTTCGAAGAGAAGATCCGGTATCAACTGGGTGTAATGTGGACTGAAATAGAGCCACATGACCGCTATGCGGTTATACAGTATTATATCTTAGAAACGCCCTCTCGTATTGAAGACTAACTCCTTCACTTGGAAAAGATGCTGATGAGGGACGCCTTTCCGTGGTGGCACTGTTAAAGCCGACTGAATGTACTGCGTGGCATATTATTCAAACTTTCCTCAACTTCCAGTCTGTTTCTAGGAAAGGCTTGTAACAGATGACTGCAATAGATGACGACTTTAGCCTGCAGTTCACTTTAAAAAAAGCTTGGTATAATGACAAAAATAATTAGGTTGGAAAAGTGTATCATAAGCTGAATACAATATTCAGAAGGTAGTAAGACTAGTAAAGACTAGTGCTAATGGCGAAGAGATTAACTCATATTGCATCCTTTGCCAAATAAGTGCATGCATATATTAAAACTCTCTGGCATTTGTGCAGTACTAACGGATACACAAAATCGTCTGCAGTTAGGAGGAATAGAGTATGATTTACCCCGACTATGAGGGGTTAATGATCACAGCTTCAACACAGTCCACCTTCTGTGACCAAGTCTCATGTGAAAAGAATCTTCAGTGGAATCCAGGAGTTATTGTAACTATGGAATTTTATCTCCACCGATATTTGCGGATGTAGGAATCGCCCCTGTCCGTCCGTCTGTTTGTCTGTCCGTCTGTCCATCTTTCCGTCAGGGTCTGTATCTCGGAAGTTGCAAGCTGGATTGGCTTCATATCACACAGAAAAGATAGTGTGTGTATTGTTGTTCATGCCCGTATAATATGTAATATTGCCGTATTATCTGTACGTGACGAGCTATGTGACCAGTAAAGGTTTATGGTATGTAGGAGGACTACTGGGCCCTGGGAGCAGGCTTTGAAACAAATGCCCACAGTCGGACACATTAATATATATATATATATATATATATATATATATATATATATATACAGTATATATATATATATATATATATATATATGTGTGTGTGTGTGTGTGTGTGTGTGTATATATATATATATATATATATATATATATATATATATATAGATAGATAGATAGATAGATAGGTTGATAGATAGATAGATAGATAGATATATGGAGCCTCTGTGGTACAGTGGTAGAGTGTGCATCTTGCACGCTGGTGGACGCGGGTTTGGCTTCGGCCAGAATTGTTAAAACTTTGGGAAGCGTTCACTGAGCCACTTACTACTTTGGCGGACATAAGGGATGCTGTGGTTGAACCAGTGTTACATACTAGTATGTTTGCACCCAATCGGCTTAAGGCGGGCCGATTACACTTGGTTCACAGACTACACACACATCGAAAGTCACTACAACATTACAATTACACTCACAAGCACTTCTCACCGTACATACAATCTCTACCAGACAGCCTAAGCCACTCGGTACAGATGCATTGGCTGTATCGTCCCTGTTTCGGTAGGGATAGGCCAGTCCTGCACTGGACTTCATGATGATGATGATTCTCTCTCTCTCTCTCTCTCTCTCTCTCTCTCTCTCTCGTTATATATATATATATATATATATATATATATATATATATATTTATATATAAATATATATATATTGTTACGGAACAGAGACAGATAATGTACACTTTAAGTGAGAATACTAAAAATCACTACTGTCCCGTAAAGTTACAGGTTCGGAACAGAGAAAGATAATGTACACTTTAAGTGAGAATACTAAAAATCACTACTGTCCCGTAAAGTTCCAGGTTCAAAACAAAAGAGTTAGGTAAAATTACAAGTTAAAGTTTAGTGCTCAAACTAACAACTAAACATTCAGGACTCATAAGGATTATGTAATGGCAAAAAACAGGTTAAATATATGGTTAACTGCAATAGCCTCTATTAACACGAAAATAGCAAGAGTAAATTTATCTAAGTCAGCCCTGATAAAATGAGAAAACCAGATAATACTCAGTGAATGCAAGATATATTATTACAGATACAAAATATTGTTACCACTGGCTGACAACATGAATTACAAAAACTTTACTAGGCCTAAGAATCAACACCTTATGCTATACAGTACAAGAACAAAATGTAATAACACTTATACTCAAATTACACAGCTGCTAGATGGTTGGAGACTTCCTGAGCACTCACAATAATAACAACTGTACAGGGGAGGACAGAGATGTGAGCAAAATGAGGAGTAGATCTAAGTGGCAATTAATACAGAGACTGAGCTCATTATATAGGGGCCGGCAGAGCTTGATACAACTTGTAAGAAGGACGCGCAAATGAAGACAGAGGGGACAAAGAGTTGACACTCCTGCTCTGAACAACAGAAAGAACGACTTACTCTACTATAAGGGAGGAGGGGGGGAGTGAGGTAGAACACGCCCGTGATCAAACATGCAGCATACAGCACGTTAGAAATACACAAAGGATGATGAAATCATAGGCTATGTAACACCTCCCCACAAAGAAAAAGAAATTTACAAAGGAAATTTCTTATTACTCTAAAACAATCTGTCTAAAGTCTAGATAAGCAATCTGCAATAACATTTTCTTTCCCCTTGACATGTTGTATGTCTAATGAATACTCCTGAAGAAGTAGACTCCATCTTGTCAATCTCTGATTTTTATCTTTAAACTTACTAAGGAATTTCAGTGGGTTATGATCGGTATAAATGACCATGGGGTCAAAACCAGAACACAAATAAAATGAAAAATGCTGTAAACCCAAAATCAAGGCCAAAAGCTCTTTCTCAATAGTTGAGTAGTTCTTTTGAGGTGGAGTGAACTTCTTACTGTAATAAGAGACAGGGTGTTCAATACCCTGATCATCCTCTTGCAGCAAAACAGCCCCAGCTCCTGTATCACTTGCATCAACAGCCATCTTAAAAGGCTTAGCAACATATGGAGTAGCGAGCACTGGCTGACTTAATAGGATAGCTTTAAGTTTGCTGAAAGAGGATTCACAGTCATCGGTCCAGATAAATTTAACTCCCTTTTTCAGTAGGTCTGTAAGTGGTGATACAAGAATTGAAAAGTTAAGAACAAATCTCCTGTAATAACCTACCATTCCCAAAAATTTTTGTAGCTCTTTCCTACTTTTAGGTCTGGGAAGATCACTTATAACCTGAACCTTAGCTCCTGGTGGTGCAACATGTCCATCACCAATTACGTACCCAAGGTACTGAACTTTAGCTTGACCAAACTCACTATCTATCTATCTATCTATAGCCCGACGCCCTAATCCCGCAAAGGGTGGCCGCAGACAAAACGCCTCCAAGTCACTCTGTCACCCACCATTTGACTCCCCTCCCCCCAACTCACCCCCCCTCCCTCATATACCTCTCAACTCCATCCCTCCACCTCATCCTCGGTCTACCCCTCCCTCTCCCTCCCTCCACCTCACCTACATACACCCTCCTTGTCAGTCTTTCATTCTCCATCCTCTCCACATGTCCAAACCACCTCAGTGTATTTCTCCTAATCTTTTCAACCACATCACCAAACTCACACTTTGATAAATTAGCTACAAGATTAGCCTGAACCAAACGCTCAAGAAATTTACTGACACGGCATAGGTGATCTTTCCAGTTGTCACTGAAGATTAATACATCATCAATATAAACAACACACCCTGCCAAACCCTCTGTTACAACATTCATGAGCTTCTGAAAAGTGGCTGGTGCATTCTTCATACCGTATGGCATTACAGAACATGCAAAAGTCTTTCCTAGTGTTACAAAACATGAGATCTCCCTAGCACGTTCAGTCATAGGTACTTGCCAGTATCCCTTTAACAAATCAAACTTACTTATGTACCTAGCCTTTCCGATCTTGTCTATGCAATCTTCCACACGAGGGAGAGGGTAAGTGTCTGTTTTAGTTATCTGATTAACACGTCTGTAGTCGATGCAAAGCCGCTGTGACCCACCTGGCTTAGGGACTAGAGTGACAGGAGAACTCCACTCGCTCTGACAGGGCTCAATGATCTTGTGGTCCAACAGGTAGCCAAGCTCCTTCTCGATGAGAGGAACTTTCACTGGGTTCACACGGTAAGGAGGCAGTTTAATTGGCTTTGCGTCTCCAACATCGACATCATGCATCAACACAGTGGTTCTTCCTGGAGTGGCACGGAACACTTGCGGGTACTCCTGCAGTAATGCCGAAAACTCCTGCCTTTCCTCGGGAGGTAGATGAGAAAGCTTAGTCTGGAGATCATTCATGATATCAGGATTCTTCCCCAAACTATCACTCAGGCTCATGCTGCATGGGAGAACTTCACTTGCAGACTCGGGTGGAACAGCTACAGTGCAGACTGGGTTATTTTCGTCCCGCCTGTGATATAACTTTAGCATGTTGATGTGACAAAGTTGCTTGTTCTTTCTACGATCTGGTGTGGCGATGACATAGTTGACATCACTGAGTTTCTTCTCCACGAAATAAGGAACACTAAACTTGGCTTGAAGAGGTTGCCCATGCACTGGTAGCAGAATCAAAACCTGATCTCCTGGCTGAAAGTGGCGTAACCTGGACTTCTTATCATACCAAGTCTTCATCTTCTCCTGAGCAGCTCCTAAATTCTCTCTCGCCAGCTGTAAAGCATTAGACAGCCGTTCTTTGAACTTCATCACATACTCCAGCAGGTTGATGTCATCTTCCTCCGACAGCCATCATTCCTTGAGTAACTTAAGGGGTCCTCTTACTTCATCGCCAAACAGTAGTTCAAAAGGTGAGAAGCCCAGTGATTCATTTGGAGATTCTCTTGCGGCAAATACAACGAATGGAAGACCTTTATCCCAGTCTTTCTGATGTTCCAAGCAGTATTTCTTGAGCATCGATTTGAGTGTTTGATGATATCTCTCCAACGCTCCTTGGGTCTGCGGATGGTAAGCTGAAGACGTGATCTGGGTGATGCCCAACTGTTTCAGAGACTGCTTGAGAACATTTGACATGAAATTACTTCCCCGGTCTGACTGTACCTCCTTGGGCAGACCAAACTTTGTGAAGAACCCTAGCATTTCCTTGACCACGTTCTTTGCTGAGATATTTCTAAGCGGAATGGCTTCAGAATAACGAGTAGCCATATCAATCAGGGTCAACACATAAGAAAATCCTGAAGAAGTCTTAGGAAGAGGGCCCACAATATCCACCAACACACGGGTGAATGGCGCCTCAAAAGGAGGAATGGGAACTAGAGGTGCAACCTTTTCGGTCTGATTACACTTCCCCACAACTTGACAGGTGTGACAAGACTTACAATACCAGGAAACATCCCTGAAGATACCTGGCCAGTAGAAGTGTTTCAAAATGCGTGCCACAGTCTTCCTCACTCCAAGGTGTCCTGCCAAACTGGAATCATGAGCCACTCTAATGATATCCTGCCTACAAATACGAGGGATGACAACTTGATGTACAACCTCCCATTCACAGTCGGCTGATGCTGTTGGGGGTCTCCACTTCCTCATAAGTATTCCTGACTTTATGTAATAACAAGTAGAAGCACCAGCTGACTCTTCTTCACTGCAAGCAGAGTTAGCTAGACCTTTCAACTCAGGGTCAGCAACCTGCAACTCAACCAACTCTTGACGAAACAAATTATCAACACTACGGGGTACTGCCTCATCTGGTGAGTGGTCCAAATTAGCAAGAAAAGTGTCAGGTAGGATAACATCATCATCATAATTATCCTCTAAGTCACCAGTAACTTTAGACTTAGCCCTAGTGACAGCACATGCAGAGAACACATCAGGGACACCCGAATCCTGGGCCGCAGCTACTGGCTCACTAGACAACTGAGGAGCTGGACACACTTGACTTCCACCAATATCATTTCCAAGTAAGAAAGTTACACCTGACATTGGGAGTGTCTCAACCAACCCAACCATAACAGAACCATTAACAAAACCAGACTCTAAATTTACTCTGCACAGAGGGACAGAGAAGTAATTATTCCCTACACCTTGTAAGATTACAGTTTCATCAGAAGAATTAACATTAGAGCCTAGACCATTGGTCAGCATAAGGGATTGGCAAGCACCTCTATCACGATATATTTTAACTGATTTCCTGTCATTACTGTCCAGAGTACTGACAAAACCTTCAGACAGGAAATTAGCACATGAACTCTTGAGAGTGTCACCCACGTTACTGCTCAAAAGAGGAGCTTCATCATGAGAATTTAATTTACCCCTCAAAGCAGGTTCAGTTAACTCAGTTAAAGAATTCTGGGAACTCTCAAGGGTGGGCACTAGACCAATTGACTGAATATTTAAAGATTCCTTTTTGTTCACATCACGCTGTCTCCTGAAACATTTCTCCGTAGTATGACCAAGCTTACTACAATAAGTACATTTACTTTTCTGAAATCTAGAGGTGAAGCTGGTATTTACTTCCTGAGAAACATCATCTTTATTCTCATTCCTGTTACCTGTACTCTGAGTAGAGGCAACGTACTTACTCTCAGCTTTCCTTTTTTCTTTATAATATCTCTTGTGAGTGAGAACATATTCATCAGCTAAAACTGCAGCATCAGACAAATTATCTATTCTTCTCTCATCAAGATATAGGCTTACATCATTTTTAATACACCTTTTGAAGTCCTCCAGCAAAATCATCTGCTTAAATTTACCAAAATCAGAATCCACATTCTTAGAATTTAACCACTGCTCTAACAGATCTTCTTTGATTTTTGCATGCTCAACATGGGATTGCTTATCTTGCTCATAAGTTGTCCTAAATTTTACTCTATAGGCTTCAGGAACAAGCTCATAGGCCTTAAGAATCAAGCTCTTAACTACATCATAATTATCAGATTGATCCTGAGGCAAACATGCATAAGTTTTTTGAGCTTTACCGGTGAGAACAGTTTGAAGGAGTACTGGCGAATACTCTTTGGGCCAATTAAAACCTGTAGCTACCCTCTTAAACAACTGAAAATACTTTGTTAAATCAGATTCATTAAAAGGAGGGACAAGTTTAACATTTTTAGCCACATCAAAATCATCAGAGCTAGATGATCCAGTTCCACCTTGTTTCGTGCGATACTCATGGTCTGCCTGAATCCTAGCTAGTTCAGTTTGTGCCTGAGCCTGTGCCTCCTGAATATGAGCATTTGCCTGAAATTCAGCCTCCTTAGTACGAGCCTCCTGCAGAGCTAGCTGTAACTTAGCTAATTCAATCTGCGTTTGCTCATTTGGAGGAGTTACATTAAACAAGCTTTCATTAATCATGTCAACAATTTGATCTTTAGAATGATGAGAGCGAACAGCAATTCCCAATTGTTGAGCAACAAGCTTAAGTTCGTTCATTGTTCTGTTTTCTACATCACACATTGTTTGCACATTTGACAAAAAATCTTCGGCTTCATCAGGAGTAGTAATAGTAGACATCATGAATAAATCACAGTCACAAAATATCAAGCAATATCCTTATGATAATATCCTGAATATCCTGATAAGAGGTCGCCAAATTTATGTTACGGAACAGAGAAAGATAATGTACACTTTAAGTGAGAATACTAAAAATCACTACTGTCCCGTAAAGTTCCAGGTTCAAAACAAAAGAGTTAGGTAAAATTACAAGTTAAAGTTTAATGCTCAAACTAACAACTAAACATTCAGGACTCATAAGGATAATGTAATGGCAAAAAACAGGTTAAATATATGGTTAACTGCAATAGCCTCTGTTAACACGAAATTAGCAAGAGTAAATTTATCTAAGTCAGCCCTGATAAAATGAGAAAACCAGATAATACTCAGTGAATGCAAGATATATTATTACAGATACAAAATATTATTACCACTGGCTGACAACATGAATTACAAAAACTTTACTAGGCCTACGAATCAACACCTTATGCTATACAGTACAAGAACAAAATGTAATAACACTTATACTCAAATTAGACAGCTGCTACATGGTTGGAGACTTCCTGAGCACTCACAATAATAACAACTGTACAGAGGAGGACAGAGATGTGAGCAAAATGAGGAGTAGATCTAAGTGGCAATTAATGGAGAGACTGAGCTCATTATATAGGGGCTGGCAGAGCTTGATACAACTCGTAAGAAGGACGCGCAAATGAAGCCAGAGGGGACAAAGAGTTGACACTCCTGCTCTGAACAACAGAAAGAACGACTTACTCTGCTATAAGGGAGGAGGGGGGGAGTGAGGTAGAACACGCTCGTGATCAAACATGCAGCATACAGTACGTTAGAAATACACAAAGGATGATGAAATCATAGGCTATGTAACAATCTATATATATATATACTGTATATATATATATATATATATATATATATATATATATATATATAAAGAGATAAGTTTGTCGTGTGTACTGGAAAATTAAATCCGAATCAGTAGAAGGGAAATATTTCCTCGACCTAGACTTTATTAGATCATATAGCCCTTCTAGGTGACAGGAGGGCGCTATCCCTTCCGGGATGGCAGCTACCGGGCGTGGCTCGAACTCACGACCCCCGGTTCCGTGTCTGATGCACTACCACTGAATCAGTAAGAGAGTTGGCCAGCAGTCCTAACGGACCCAGGTTCGAATCCCCGCTGGGCAAGGAGCAGTTGAAGGATTTGAATTTAATTTAAAGCAGACTTTACTGATCTACCACACGACCGGCATACATGTCGTAAAAATACCCTGACAAATACGAATACACCAGTCATGTGTGAGACATTCCTAGCATGTATTCAATGTAGATGGTGGGTATTAGTGCTGAAGTGGTGACAAATGGAGGTGTATGGACGTAGAAGGACTACTGGACAATGGTAAAGGTCTGTGAAGCCTATGCCCAGAATCGGACACATAAAAAAAAAAAAAAAGTCTGAAGATGAAACTTGGCTGATGGATTCCTCACTGTATTTTGTTTTATTATCCCCACAATTATTCCACATTTTTTAAAATGCAAGAATGAAGGAACCGAAGGCCAGGAGCCCGCAAACCTTTCCCTTCAAGAAAAAACAAAGACAATACAAAAGAGAGGCAAAATCAAGATACGTTCATTTCGAGATGTCTGGACACACTGCGTTTGAAAGACTGGAGATCATAGGAAGCAGGAAATACAGACAGAGGGAGACAGTTGCAGAGTTGACCTGTTGCATAAATGAAGGGCTGGGAGTAACGGTCAACTCATGCATTAGAGAGTCGAACAGAAAAGGGATGAGAGTTTGTTGCTAGACGGGTGCTATGCACCCATCGTAGAGGTGGAGGAATATTAACAGATAGTTCAGAGGAGCAGTGACCATTGAAGTAGCGGTAGAAAAGAGATAAAGATGCAACAGTGTGGCGAAGAGACAGAGGTTGAAGAGAGCCAGTAAGAGGAGGAGAGTTGATGAGATGAAAAGGTTTTGACTCAACCCTATTGAGAAGAGCTGTATGTGGGGAGCCTACCTACATATGAGAGTTGTACTCTAAACACGGGTGAATAAACCCGTGTATAAAGTCAACAACTGTGCAGGGGTGAAGAAGGTATGGAGTCGGCTTAGCACTCCCTATCTCTTGGATGTAGATTTTACAAGAGATGAAATTTGATTTTTCCAAGATGAGTCCTGAGTGAATGAAACCTCAAGCAAGTTCAAGGATGATGCGAGATTGAGCTGGATATACATTAGTGGATACACCTGTGGAAGATTGTGTCGGGTTGATGGCTGTAAACTCTGAGTTTTTGATGCATTAAAAAAAAAGAAATTATTTTTACCCCAGTCAGAGATACGGGCCAAGTCAGACATTAGGCGTGCCATAGCCTCATCCCTTGTTTGTTGAAGTAACTGCCGAGATGGATGTTGCGGGAACCGAATCGAAAGGTGAAGGGTGGAATCATTAGCATACGAGTGGATAGGGTTAGATGTACAGCTTAGAAGGACATTGATGAATAAAAGGAAGAGAGTTTTTGATTGGACAGAGCCTTGAGGAACACCACTGTTGATAGATCTAGAAGAACGATGGCCATCTACAACAGCGGCTATAGAACGACCAGAAAGGAAGCTATAGATGAAGGCACAGATAAAAGGATAGAAACCATAAGAGGGCAGTTTGGAAATTAAAGATTTATGCCAGACTCAATCGAAAGCCTTTGAGATGTCAAGTGCAATGGCAAAGCTTTCGCTGAAGTCACGAAAGGAGGATGACCAGGAGTCCGAAATGTAGGTGAGAAGATCGCCAGTGGAGCGTCCCTGACGGAACCCATACTGACGATCAGAAAGAAGGTTGTGATAGGAAAGATGCTTAAAACTTTTTCTGTTAAGAATTGACTCAAAAACTTTTGAGAGACAGGATGTTAATGCAGTTGGACGATAGTCAGAGGGTTGGGAATGGTCACCCTTCTTTGGGACTGGCTGAATGAGAGCAAACTTCCAGCAAGAAGGAAAGGTACAAGTTGACAGACAAAGGTGAAAGAGTTTACCTGAGCAAGGTGTAAGCACAGAAGCACCGTTCTTGAGGACAACAGGAGGGACTCCATCAGGCCAATATGCCTTGTTAGTATTGAGGCCTGTGATGGCAGAAAACACAGCACCTGAGGAAATTTTAATGTCAGCTATGAGGATGTCTGAGGGGGGACGTGATGGAGGAACAGCACCGGAATCGTCTAAGGTAGAATTGGAGGAGAAAGTCTGAGCGAAAAGATCTGCTTTATCAGTAGAAGATATAGCTACAGAGCCATCAGAATAGAAAAGAGGAGGGAGGATGATGAGGTAAAGTTGTTAGAAAGATTTTTGGCAAGGTGCCAGAAGGAGTGGGAAGAATTCGAATTGGAGAGCTGAGAGCTTTTAGTACGGATGAAATTATTTCTAGCAGAGTGAAGAACAGACTTAGCATGATTCCGGTCAGAATCATAAACAAGATGTGATTCAGGGGTGAGTTGGTTCTGGTACCTTTTATAGGCCCTCTCCTTGTTGCAGACAGCATTAGAACAAGCGTGATTAAACCAAGGCTTTCTTGCATTAGTCAATGAATATTAGAAGGGAATGTATGTTTCCATGCCCGAGAGAATAACCTCCGTAATGCGCAAGGCACACTCAGCTGGCTCCCGGCCATGGAACCAATAATCATTCCAGAGAAAATCAAAGAAGTACTGCCTGAGGAACTCCCAATCTGCAGCTCCAAAGTGCCACAGACGACGCTTCTTTGGAAGGTCCACAGGCCGTACTGGAGTGATAGGACAGGTTAAGGTAATAAGGTTGTGATCGGAGGAGCCCAACAGAGAGGAAAGATTAACAGTGTAAGCAGAATGATTAGTTGTTAGGAAGAGGTCAAGTATGTTGGAACTCTCTCCAAGGCGGTCAGGGATACGAGTAGGGTGCTGTACAAACTGTTCAAGGTCTTTAAGGATGGAAAAGATATAGGCTTGTTCACCAGGTGGATCAGTGATAGGAGAAGAGAACCAAAGATGGTGGTGAACATTGAAATCTCCTAGAATGGAGATTTAAGAGAAGGAGAAATGGATAGAACGTGTTCCATCGTGGAAGTAAGATAGACAAAGAATTGTTCATAGTCAGTAGAATTAGGTGATAAGTTGACAGCACAGATTTATTTATTCAGAGAATGACAAGAAAACCGAAGCCAGAGAGAAGAGAATTCAGAAGATTCAAGTTCAGGGACATAAGTGCAAGATAAATCGTTGTGTATATATAAGCAACAGCCACCTTTGGCTTTGAAATGAGTATAGAGAAAGTAGGAGGAAATAGAAAAGGGTTTGCTGTCAGTTGCGTCAGACAGCTGAGTCTCTGTCAAGAAGAGAAGGTGAAGTTTAGATGAGGAGAGGTGGTGTTCGACAGACGGAAAGTTAGAGGAAAGGCAGCGAATGTTGCAGAAATGAAGAAGTGAGTCAGAAAATGGTTCCAGGCAACTCTCTAAGTCGTCATCTGGAGAGGGGCAGATGGTTGGGGAATTTATGGTCCCCCCCCCCCCGGGGACTCCGAGGCCTGATTTGTTGCAGCCGTGTTTCTTTATTAATTTTGAAAAGGAAGTGTAGTGTGTACTGTGCATGTAGTTTGGTGTTGACAGTTAGAGAAACTTGTTTTGGAGAGCATGCTGGCCTACTCTCTCCGTTACTGATGCACTGAAAAAGTTCAGCAAAGGGGGATGGTCAGGAACTAGTTCCGTGGGCTCATGAAACTGGAGCTCCAGCTCTCCCTGTCATCAGCTTTCCATCCACCTTGGGAGAACTGCCCTGCTCGACTGGTGCTACAGTCTACTCGTCAGATGATAAGGAGTAGGAATTGCCCTGTCCGTTCGTCTGTCTGTCCGTTCGTCTGTCCGCCTTTCTGTCCTGGCCTGTATCTCGGAAACTACCAAGTGGATTGCCTTCATGTCACACAGAAAGATTGAGTATGATTGTGTTGTAGTTGATGCCCGTATATGTAAAAATTTCCATATTGTCTGTACATCATGAGCTATGCCCAGATAAGAAAAAATCTGTCTAGTATTATATTTTGGAAACTTCTTGCTTGATTCTCTTCATATCTTGCAGAATGATAGAGTATGAGTCCTAGTTTATGTCCTTATATGAAATGACCACATTTTAATTATTTTACGAGCTATAGTTTTCATATAAGGAAACTAATATGTAAACAGCAGTATCTTGGAAACTACTTGCCGAATCATCTTAACTTTTTAGAGAAAGTTAGTGTACGAATCCTAGTTTATGCCCCTAGATATGAAACTACCATACTTATTAGTGCCTATTTACGTATTCTTTACCACATGGTGGGGATACGTCTTTGCTAAAGGCTTAATATTATTATTATTATTATTATTATTATCATTATTATTATTATTTTTATTTTTACTTTTTTATTTTTATCACAAATAATAACATTAATAATAATACTGATACTAAAAAATTATTATTATTATTATTATTATTATTATTATTATTATTTATTAATTTTATTATTATTATTACATTATTAGTGGAAAGTGGGGGCGCTCACCATCCACTCACTTGATGGAGTGCTGCTCTTGGATGCCTGTTTTTTCCTCTCTTCCTTCCTTCCTTCCTTCCTTCCTTCCTCTTCTATTTTATTTTCCTTCATTCTCTCCTCTCCCTTCTGTCTACGGGTGACTCTACACGGAGTGACAAGTCAAATAGTTTCCTGTACACCAGGAAACCATTTACTATGCTGGATGGTAACCATATAACCAAATTCTGGTGCTTGGTGGTTTAGTGGGTAATTAAGGCGTTCCAGTCGGATTAAGCCTGTATAGATTTATATCCAAGGATGGTTGGGATTAATTGCTCACGTAATGCCACTCAGGGATCAGTGAGGCTGGTCACTCATGTTAAATGCCAGAACCAACTTGCTTAGCACCGGGATCCTACGCTTCTCATGGGGCAACACTGGATTAGAAGATGATGATGATGATGATGATGATGATGATGATTACATCCATCCATCCATCATCCAATCCTACGTTGCCCCATGAGGAGCGTAGGAGCCCGGGGCTAGGCAGTTGGTCCTGACATTTAAGATGAGAGTGACCAGCCCTCACTCATCCCTGAGTGGCATTATGTGAGCAATAAACCCCAACCATCCCTTGGATATAAACCTTCACCGGCTCAATCTGATTGGAGCACAATAATTACCCACTAAACCACCAGGCGCCAAAATTTGGTGAAATGGTTACCACCCAGCGTAGTAAATGGTTTCATGGTGTACAGGAAACCATTTGGCTTGTCACTCAGTGTAGAGTCATCCACGGGTAGAAGAAAGAGGAAAGAATGGAGGTATGTAAGACAGAAGAGGGAGTGTAAAGTCACCCGCAGGCAGAAAGACGAGGAAAGAATGAAGGAAAGAAAGACAGAAGAAGATGGAAGGAAGAAGGATGGAGGAGAGGACAGGGCAGACACCCGATAGTAGCACTACAGTACACTGAGTGAGTGGATGGTGAGCGCCCCCACCTACCACAAATGATGATTACATATTACTGCAAATAATGATATTGTTATTATTATTATCACTACCGAGATATTATTATCCAAACCTTTCATGGTGATGGTTGATGAAGGCGTCCCTGCTTGCACGCAAATATATATATATATATATATATATATATATATATATATATATATATATATATATATATATGTGTGGTAGGTTGGGGCGCTCACCATCTACTCACTCGATGTAGTGCTGCTTTCGGGTGTCCGCCCTTTTCTCTCCTCCATCCTTCTTTCCTTCCATTCTCTTCTGTCTTTCTTTCCTTCATTCTTTCCTTGCCCTTCTGCCTACGGGTGACCTTACACTCCCTCTTCTGTCTTTCTTTCCTTCATTCTTTCCTCTTCCTTCTGCCCGTGGGTGACTCTACACTGAGTGACAAGCCAAATGGTTTCCTGTGCACCAGGAAACCATTTACTACGCTGGGTGGTAACCATATAACCAAATTTTGGCACCTGGTGGTTTAGTAGGTAATAATTGCGCTCCAGTCGGATTGAGCCGGTGAAGGTTTATATCCAAGGGGTGGTTGGGGTTGATTGCTCATGTAATGCCACCCAGGGATGAGTGAGGCTGGTCATTCTCATCCTAAATGTCGGGACCAACTGCCTAGTCCCGGGCTCCTACGCTTCTCATGGGGCAACGTAGGATTGGATGATGGGTGGATGGATGGATATATATATCTATGTGTGTGTGTATGTGTGTGTGTGTGTGTGTGTGTGTGTGTGTGTGTGTGTGTGTGTGTGTGTTTCTGTGCTCACTTACACCACACACACACACACACACACACACACACACACACACACACACACACACACACACAGAGGGATTCAATCTAGACGGACGTGTGACACCGGTGCTCCGTACCAAATCATCACGGCCAGTGGCATTACCTAAATAGTATCTTTGTATGAGTCAAGCTCAGTACCAGGTTAGACTAAATGATTGTTCATTATAAAAAGGAAAAAAATAATAAGATTAAACAAGACTTGTAAAAACAGGAAATAGAACCAAGACGAAAGAATACGCTGAGTCATCTCTGAGGTTTGTTTAGACTACAACAAGACGGAGATTGTAAGTATATGCTTTGCACTTTAAGTATTGCAAAATGGATACATACTTCAGTAAAACAAATTTGGAAAAGAAAAGGGATAAAGGTAAAAAGCAAAATGATGATTTCTACCAAGAAGTGGTTGAAGTAGAGACCCACAATAGACTGGTTGAACGTGTAAACAAACTAGAAATGGCTTTCAAAAATGAAATTGATGAAATAAAGAAGCAGATGCACTTGCAAAAGGAAGAAATAGAAAAACTAGGAAGGGAGGCCAATAAGAAAGACACAACCATCAGTGAACTAACCGTGGAATTGAGTACACTTAGGAAGAAAATGAGTGAAATGGCAAGTACAGTAGTCAGTCACGAGAGTGTTATGGAAGAGTTCAAAAATGACACAGAGACAATTAGGCAAGTTAGCAGTCTTATTGACCAGAGCAGTGATATTGAGAAGATAACACAAGTAAATGAAGCTGTGCAAAGCTACAAAAATGATGTAGAAACCACGTATGCTGAAATGGTGAAAGTAAAGAAAGACTTAGAAACAAGGGTGGAGGAAAAAAGCATTAAAAAGGAGGTGAAAAGAATAATCCAAAACAATCCAAAGTTAGTCAGAGATTCAGTAGAGATAAACAAATCAATAGTAATCACTGGTATAGAAGAGGATGAAGTTAAAAACAAGATCACAAGAGACAAAAAGGAGATGGCAAATGTAATGAGCTTACTGAAAGAAGTATCAGAGGAAATCTGTAGTAAAGACATAGAGGAACACAAAAGGTTAGGGAAATACGAGAAAAGCAGGACAAGACCTCTAAAGGTGACTTTCCAGAGTGTAAACACTGTGGAAGAGATACTAAAAAATGCAAAGAATCTTAAGGAAAAAGAGGAGTTCAAAAATGTATGGATAAAAAGATGCCTAACACAAGAGGAACTGGAATTACTGAAAGAGAAAAGGGAGGAAGCAAAAACAAAAAATGAGGGAAGATCAGAAGAGGAGAAGAAGAAATTTTTTTACAAAGTAATAGGATTGCAGGTACGAAAGTAGTACACAAACAGGATGGAAGAAACAGGAGGAATGTAGTAGAACCATGTCATGACAAGTATATAAACAAGATGATAAAGTTGATGTACTCAAATCTGGATGGAATGGTATCTAAATTACTAGAGATGAATGATTATGTCAGAGAAAATGAACCACAAATAATATGCCTAACTGAAACAAAATTAACACCAAGGATATCCAATGACATACTAAACTTAGAGGAATACAATATATGGAGAAGAGACAGAAATTTAAAAGAAGGAGGAGGAATTATAATATTAACTAAGAAAAATCTAAAAGTCAAGGAAATAAAACTAGATATACCATCACAAGTAGAACTGATTGCAGTTGAGATCGACACATCTGAAGGTAAAGTAATTGTAGCCAATTTGTACATGCCACCCAGATCAAACACATGGGAAAGAGACGAATATGAGGACCTGGCAGAGATTACAATTCAGAGTATAAGATCATTGCTACATAAAATGGAAGAGAAATCGGAAAGAATTATACTAACTGGGGACTTCAATACAAATATGAATTGGAATACACTAGATATAAATAGCCAAGAAAGCTGTTGGGACCAAAAGCTCCTGGATCTCGTACAAGAGTTTTTCTTAACGCAACATGTGAGGGAAACCACCAGAAAAAGAGGACTTGATGTACCTTCAGTGCTTGATCTAATATTTACTAGGCAAGAAAATGATATTGACAGTTTAATATATCACCTTCCACTCGGCAAAAGTGATCATGCAGTACTAAATTATAACTTCAGGATAGCATATGACATAGTAAACAGCAATGACAGTTACAAAAAGAGCCTAAACTATAAAAAGGGAAATTATCAAGACCTAAAGAAGTATTTCTTAGAAGTTGATTGGGGAAATGAGCTTAGAGGACAAGATTTAAATGCTGTATATAAAATTTTTTGTGAATTTTATGAAATAGGAGTCCAGAAGTACATCCCATAGCACAAAGAAACAGATAAGAAAATACAGAAATGGTTCAATACAGAATGTAAAAAATCAAAAGAAAGAAGAGATTTGTGGAATAGATACAGAAGACACAATAGTGAAAGGGCGTATAATAATTACAAACAGGCAAGAAACGACTATACAAGAATAAGGAGGGAAGCCCAAAAACAGTTTGAGGAGGATATAATAAATAAAAGTAGTGATCAACCAAAGCTGTTTTACAGCTATATCAGAAGCAAAACCAAAGTAAAAGATATAATACAATCCATTACGGACGAGGGAATCACTTATACACAAGAGAAAGATATTTGTGAAGCACTAAATAAGAATTTCCAATTAGTTTTTACAGAAGAAAAAAAATTTGAGAGGGACTATGTGGAACAAGCATGTCCACACATACTACCAGATATACAAATAGCAGAAAAAGTAATACAGGAGGAGTTAAGTAGATTAGACAGAGGAAAAGCAAGTGGTCCTGATGAAATTTCATGTTGGGTATTACGAGAATGTGCAAAGGAGTTAAGTAGACCATTATTTACAATTTTCAAGAAATCCTTGAGTCAAGGTAAACTACCTGATATTTGGAAAAAAGCAAATATTGTCCCCTTATTCAAGAAAGGAAATAGACAAAATCCACTCAACTACCGACCAGTATCACTGACCAGTGTTGTAAGCAAGGTATTAGAAAAACTTATAAGAAAAGCTTGGGTAAATCATCTAGAAGAACACAGTATGATAACAGAAAGACAGTTTGGTTTCAGAAAAGGAAAATCATGTGTTATTAATCTGTTGAGCTACTATGACAGAGTAACAAACACAATACAGGAAAGGGAAGGATGGGTGGACAGTATCTGTTTAGATTTCAAGAAAGCTTTTGACACAGTACCACACCAAAGACTTTTATGGAAACTGTACCATCAAGGAGGAATTCGAGGCAAACTGTTTTGTTGGACGCAAGACTTTCTCATAAAAAGAGAAATGAGGACAGTACTAAGAGGAAACTACTCATCATGGAAAGAAGTGACTAGTGGAGTACCACAGGGTTCAGTGCTGGCACCAATCATGTTTTTAGTGTATATAAATGATATAAACAGTAACACTGGAAATTAGAGCTATCTGAATATGTTTGCAGATGATGCAAAAATACAAAGGAGAATTACTAACACAGACTCTTGCAAAGAGCTACAAGAAGAATTAAATAAACTTCATGAATGGAGTAGCACATGGCAAATGGAATTCAATGTGGACAAGTGTCATGTATTCAAGTTTGGTAAAAGTGGAAAAAGACCTGATTGGGATTATAAGTTAGGAAACAAAAACCTATACACATCAGAAAGAGAGAAAGACCTAGGTGTGATTATCAATAACAGACTATCTCCGGCTGACCACATCAGCGAGAAGGTACGGAACATGTATACACTGCTTGCAAATATGAGAATAGCATTCACATACATAAATGAAGACATGCTAAGAAGGATAATAACATCATTCATTAGACCAACCCTGGAATATGCATCAGTAGTCTGGAGTCCACATCTCAAAAAGCACATAGACAAGATTGAAAAAGTTCAAAGGGCCGCTACAAGATGGATACCAAGCTTAAGGGACCTAAGCTACGAAGAAAGACTAAACAAACTGAATCTACCAACTTTACAGGAGAGAAGGAAAAGAGGTGACATGATAATGCTATATAAGTGCATATCAGGAAAGGAGAAAATAGACATAAATGATTACTTAACATATGGAGAAGCATCAGCAAGAGGACACTGCAAAAAACTGCATAAGAAGAGAGGTGATAAAGACGTAAGGAAATTCAGTTTCCCAAACAGAGCAATTGATCAATGGAATGCACTACCGAATGAAATAGTGTGTGCCAAAACAGTTCACAAATTTAAGGATATGTATATACGATAAATATGGTTTAAGACACGGGACAGTACGAGCTTGACTCATTCCTGTAAAGATACAATTAGGTAAGAACAATTAGGTAAGGTAAGAACACACACACACACACACACACACACACACACACACACACACACACACACACACACACACACACACACACACACACACGATTAATAACAGGCTATCAGAATATATAGCACGCACTATTACGCATGTTATTGGTTTAGCTGTAATTCATTTCCCCTTCATGTCCCATAAATCCTCTCTCTCTCTCTCTCTCTGTATGTGTGTATCTACCTATCTATCTATCTATCTATGTATCTACGAGTATCTGTCTAAGTATATCATGACTTATCTATCTACCTCCTCCCGTCAATAAATATTTTAATAAACATATTAATAAGAAATGAATGGGTAAATAATTAAATGAGAGAGAGAGAGAGAGAGAGAGAGAGAGAGAGAGAGAGAGAGAGAGAGAGAGAGAGAGAGAGAGAGAGAGAGAGACAGACAGACAGACAGACAGGCAGACAGAGAGACAGAGAGAGAGACAGAGAGAGAGAGAGAAAATGTGTGTGTGTGTGTGTGTGTGTGTGTGTGTGTGTGTGTGTGTGTGTAGTTGGCAACATATGAACCTGGGACAGCATCAGTATGCAGCAGAGGTCTAGCATTTGGCACAGTTGACACCCTTGACATAATCACGTATTAGAAAGCACTCAGAGGGAGCATACCTCCGCTAATGCCATTGCCATCAAATAGGATTCGGGTTCGGATCTGTGGAGATAGGATCCGGATTTGGATCCGGGTCCGTCCCCAAACTTAATTTTTTCTTTCAGGCCCATGGCATACTCTTGCACAATATTTAATTGAAATTCATTGAGAACGTTTGGAGATATCGTCTGGACAAACAGAGAGACAGACAGACAAACATAGGTGAGTACATAACCTCCTCCAACTTCGATGGCGGAGGTTATGAACAGAGGTGTCAAATATTTACTGAAATGGCTAACTGTGATGTATGAACGGCACATATTGCTGTCAGGCCCCCAATTCACACAAACACTGTCCCTCGCTCATGTGTGGCTAATTGTACGTGTGTCATTGAGAGATACTGTGAAGGACTGACTGACTGACTGGTTGCTTGATTAATTAACTGATTGATTGATTGATTGATTGATTAGCTGAGTGAGTGACTGAATGACTGATGAATGATTGAACGAGTAAGCAAGTTTCAACTGACTGATTGATAAAGCGAGTGAGTGAATGGCTGGGTAACTGTTTGAGTGGTTACTGACTGACTGATTGGTTGATTGATTCTGATTTCTTAACTGGATGACTGCGTCACTTGAGTTATTGCTTGATTGTTTTTTTGACTGAGTTATTTGAATGGTTGATTGACTGAGAGACTGAGTGGGTTAGGCCTAGTACCCTTAAGTGAATGTGTATGTAAGTGATTCAATAAATGAGGGACTTAGTAAGAGAATGTGTGAGTGAATGAGTGAGTGAGTTGCATCAGATTAGTGCAGGTCTCTCCGCAACTCTCATCGCAGACAACAACGCTCTTAAAGGTGAGACTTCACTTTCCGAGACACACACACACACACACACACACACACACACACACACACTCTCTCTCTCTCTCTCTCTCTCTCTCTCTCTCTCTCTCTCTCTCTCTCTCTCTCTCTTTCTCGTCACCTCAAATACCTCTCATTCCCTGTATGTTGATTTTACTTCTGTCTTGTTTCAGTTTCTGTCTTACAGTTTGTCTCTAATATCACTGTACAGTATTCATTTCACTTCTTGTGCTACTTGCTTGTATCGCCCTATGTAAGACGTTTTGTTTGATATGTTTTAGTTGCGAGTTTTTTAAAGGATTCTGGCCAACTCCCCTTATTTACATACGGAAGTCTGGTGTTGGGGGGGGAGCATCATCCACTCACTTGATGTAGCTCTACCTACTTCCTTCATGTCTACCATTTTCTTTGTCTGTCCTCCTCTCTTCCTGTTTCTCCCTGTCACTGTCTATTCTTGTTCTTTCCACTGCAGGTTGCTTTACACTGACTGACGAGTCAAATGGTTTCCTGTAACTCGACAAACCATTTATAACGCTGGGTGGTAACCATATAGCCAAATAACGGGTTGACGGAGACTACTGTGGTGCCTCTGTTAACTAGGTGGAGATGCAAATGCGACATCCACCCACAGACCAAACTTCCAAACTAATCCCCGCGCCTCGCTGTGGCGAGGCTCTGTCAGTTGTATGAGAATATCGGCTCACTCCATGGGATGGTCCTGCAGGGGCGGTTGTTTACCTGCGGTTGATGGATTTGCTCGATCAGGCAGGTTGGGCTAGCAGAGCAACACAAGAACAACAACAACATGCAGGAGCCTCTGTAAGTGTGGGTCTGTCCGTCTGTCACTCACTAGCAATTTTCAGAAACGAGATGCTTTACCCCCGTTGAACTTAGCAACTAACCAAAGCTGCACACTGCACCAAACCACTACACACAACATTGTACACCACCCTCTCACATCACATCACGCACAATCACCCTCCCACACCACACCGCACCAAACCATACCATACCAGTACCAAGAGCGTCCGTCGAACTGCCTTGAAACTTCGTTATCAAGTACCGGTACTTTTTTTTTTTTTTTAAACAAAGGGACACCCATAACAGGTACAAATGTATTTCTTAAAGAAGTGTGTGTGTGTGTGTGTGTGTGTGTGTGTGTGTGTGTAACTTTTTAAACTCCATGGAAATAGTTTCACTATATAAAATGGACAGAAAGGTATTACATTTCCATTTGATGCTGGAGAGCGATGCTTTGACGTAACCGGGTGTCTCCATTGCCTGGTTCTGCACGCGTCCCTCAGCTTCCTCCCAGTCTCCCAAGAGGAGGATCATGGACTGCAGGATAAGGGAACCTTCAAGTGTCAGGACAGCAGTATCAGGTTCGGATGACTTAGGGATAACAGCAGCAGCAACAACAACAGTACTGTCAAGAATTCACGCTAGTGTATTTATACAGGGATGTGTCATGTCTCCATAGTTGTTCAATCTGTACATGGATGGGGTAATAAAAGAGGTACAAGGAAGGTTTAGTGGATGTTGGAGTGGCCCTGGTGAGAGAGGATAGTGTTTGGAAACTCCCTGTACTGTTGTTTGCAGATGATACTGTGTTGTTGAGTGAAGACGAAGGGGAGCTGCAAGGCTTGGTGGATGAGTTTGGGAGAGTGTGTAAGAAACGGAATCTAAAGGTGAATGTAGGGAAGAGTAAAGTGACGGTCTTTGAGAGAGGTAAAGTCAGTGAATGTACAGCGAGGTTGGATGGTGAGGAATTGGAAAATGTGAGTACGTTTAAGTACTTGGGTAGTGTGATGAGTAAGGATGGAGGTTTGGAAGGTGAAGTGCTTGAAAGGGTACAGCAGGGAAGAAAGGTTGCTGGTTCTTTGAAAGCATTGATAAGAAACAGGGAAGTGAGCATGGAAGTGAAAAAGTTACTACATGACAGTATTGTGATACCAACTCTAACGTATGGAAGTGAAGCTTGGATGCTGTTGGAAAGACACAAGTCAAGAGTGAGAGCAGTGGAAATGAGTTATTTAAGAGGAGCCTGTGGAGTCACATGGAGAGACAGGCTGACGAATGAGGATATAAAGGAGGGTTATGGTGTAGATGTGGATGTGATAGGAAGCGTTATGAGGAACACACTGAGGTGGTTTGGCCAAGTGGAGAGGATGGAGGGTGAAAGACTGACGAGGAGAGTGTTTGTGAGTGAGGTGGAGGGGGGAAGAGAGAGAGGGAGGCCGAGGATGAGATGGAGGGATGTGGTGGAGAGGTATATGAGAGAGGGGTGTGTGAGTTGGGAGCAGGGCAGTGAAATGGCGGGGAACAGGGCGACGTGGAGGCGTTTTGTTTGTGGCCACCCCAAACGGGATTGAGGCGTCTGGCAATAGATAGATAGATAGAATAGTATTTATACAGATTCGTGACATTGTACTTTGGTGAGAAAACCACGAACTCTAGTGAAATTCCCACTGGGCATCACTCAGTTCAACCGTCCTTATATTCACTTCGATAGGGATAGTTTTCAGAACATTTGTCACTGTTTCATAAGTGACCACTCTTATGCACGACATTAGTGTTTTCACTGCATGATTTATTGCGTGTGTATGTCGTTCACCGACCGTTGAAGTTAGGCCATGCATACTTCCAGCAAACACTGCCAGCTCTTACCTCTCTTTCTCATTTGAACTTAGTCAGTTGTGGACCGCCTCAAGGATAGGATCGTTTGTGCCTTGCGTAGAGCAGCGTCTCTGTTGTACAGCAAATTCCTGGATCTCCACCTAGACGGTGATTGGTGAAGTGAGCTTGCAACGAATAGCAGCACTTGGTGTTTCAACACGCAGACGCCCAGTCTTTCGTCAGCTCCATTCCCTCCACTGACCAGTATTTCCATTCGTTTATCTAGGCTTGAGTCTGATTAGCATTTGAATGAGCAAGTGAGTGTATTCTCTTTGTTATTTGAATTCATGAGTCCCTCAGTGACTGAATTCTCCTTTTGAATTCATTTTGAGACTCATATAACGTAAATTTATTTTATTGTAATCAATATTTTTACAGTTCTGTTTGAACTTGATGTAATTAGAATCGTGTTTTCTTTCTCCACACTATGCGTACTTTAGTTGCCGCTCCTAGTTTGCACAAACTCTTTATATTATTCATAACTGGTACTTGGGCCAGTTCTTTTGTATCAAACTTAAATCCGTTGTGCCAGCCAGGAGTTAAGCACCAGCATGAACCTGTCCATTATGATTAGTATTAGTTATTGATTGTCAGGGGTGGAGTCACATTCTCAAGAGGCTAACAGTACTAACAATCAGCGCTCATGAGTAATTAGTCTCTTCTGTGTACTGTTGAGAAAGTTTATAAATTCTTGTCCTTAGAGAATCGGTGAAGTAAGCCGACATAGGTAAAACTCACTACTTGATTTTCACAAGTCAGTTCCTTGTCTCTACTTTCAAGTAATATCTAGCATATTTTGTTCTCAAATTAAATTCCCCCCATGACATCTGGCGACCTCATTCCAGGATATTAATTCCTAGCTCTGAAGTTATTAACGAAATAATACTCACTCACTCACACCTAGGTATTTTTTATCATTAAAGTCTACAGGCACTATCTTTCTGGTGGTTATTGATTCATCTCTATTAATTTTATGTAATAGTTTTCCCAGTAAGTTGCATTTTTTTTCTTATTTTCTTTATCATCTTAACTAGATAAAATTGGTCACCATCATCTTGTGCCTATATTCTTTACTTTTGATTATTAGTGTTTCTCTGCAGGACAGCAGTCAGTACTCAGTCTTTAGTCTACTCAGCCTTAATTGAGTTTGCATCATGGCTACTAATATATATGTACAAGAAGCCAAAGATATGGGGTTTACCGACCCCAAGGAAATTAATGAATACATGCTCTCACGGTTTAGTTATGAACATCAGTGTGAGAGTGATGCCAGTGAAGAGTGTAGAATTCAACGCAAACATGAGTGAGAACAGCGCGAACACGAGCGAGAGCAGCGTAAGGAACGCGGGAGAGAACGTGAATACGAGCGAGAACAACACGAGAGAGAACGTAAATATGAACGAGAACAACAAGAGAGAAAGTGAACACGAGTGTGCCTAGCGCGAGGCACGTGAGAAACATGAACTCGAGATGCTGAAGCTCAAGCAAGACTCCTTGACTTCAGACACATCTGGTGCAGCTGGCCCAAGCTCCACGAGTGCTCTCCCTCCACGTATTCTGGCAATCCCACACATCAAGCTTCCTTCATTCAAGGAAGGCAAGTGAATCAAGCCATTCATAGCTCGTTTCGAAGACATGGAGCAGCTGTATTAGCTGGATGAGGCAGGTAAGCGGCTCCAGTTTCTTAGCTTGTTTGAGGGCCCTGCCCTTGATATTCTCCACAGTATTCGTGGAGACAATCTCACGTATGAGATGATGAAGGCCACACTCATCAAAGCGTATGGTCTCACAGTTGACAACGCCAGGAGCCAGTTTATGAGGGCACATCTCCAAGAAAAGGAGACTGCTGTTCAGTTCGTCAATCGGCTTACTGCTTACTTAGATGAGTGGATGGAGAAAGATGAAAGCCCTCGCACATGAGAGGAGATAATTGACCTTATGCTGCGCACGCAGCTAGAAAAGTCGTGGCCTGCTGAGCTTATGGCTCAGCTTAAGATCTGCCAGGTAAGGGATGCCAGCCAAATGGTGGAGAAGGCTGTTGCATTCTTCACTGTGTACGGGTACCAAACTCGCAAGCAACACACCTGGAACAGGAAAGCTGACAAGTCTGGGAAACCATCTCAGACTGAACCCCAGCATCAAGGCCGTACTCAGAATAATGGCCAAGGTCCAAACAAACCACAAAAGTAGGACCAGGGGCAAAATACCCAGAAACCCAGTTGGAAGGGGTACAACAAGTACCCTAACTAGCAGCAGTATCAGCCACGCAATCAAAGGCTGGGACAATCCTTTTCATCACCAGCCCCTGTGTATTGGAGACAGGAGGCAAATGCAGCCTTCATTCCTAAACAGCAGTACCATGGTGTCGTCCCAAGCAGCACATGTATTTCCCCAGAGTTCACTAGTCCCCCAGCGACAGTGAACCCTCCTCCACAGGTGGTCAACGCTCCATCTTCCCAGACAGTGAGTATGACCTCTCAGGTATCTAATCCTCAGGGCACCATGTTTGCCGCATCATTCATTCAGCAGCCTTATCAATGGCTGGCTGCTTCCTCCACAGGCCCTCCCACAGGCAACAGTGCCTTTCTTGTTCAGCCAGGGTTTGTGGGAGGCATTCCTGTAAAGGTCCTGAGAGACAATGGTTCCTCAGGTTTCTCTGTCATGCAGAGTCTAGTTCGGCCTGAGGAGTACACAGGTCGACAGATCCAGGCTCAGCTTATTGATGGATAAGTGAGATTGTTCCCTGAGGCACGTATCCAGGTGGCATCTCCATTTTACACTGGTATGACAGTCGCAGTTGTCATGCCAGAAACTTTGTTTGACCTTATTATAGGCAACATATCAGGTGCCAAGTAGCTGCACCATAGATGACGCTACTCAGACTTCGGCTCAAGTAACACGAGCCATGGCTGAGGCTCCAAATTGTGTCACCCCAGTGACCATTGCATCGCCGCACGAGCTGATTTGTAGCCAAGATGTTTTCCAAGAACTACAGTCTGATCCGACACTTGCTGCCGTGCGGAAGAAACAAAAGGGTAAAGTGATCAAGTATTCTTGGCGAGGTCAAGCCAGGTTCCTTTGTAAACAAGGACAGCTCTACCGTGAGTCACGAACACCCCAGGGCGAGGTTCGGCTGCAGTTTGTCGTTCCCGCTAAGTTTCACCGAGCAGTGTTAGAATGGGGTCATTGTTCAACATCAGGACATGGACAAAAGGAAAACCCAGGGCCGTATCCGTGCTGACTTTTTCTGGCCAGAGATGGGACAAGAAATAGATAGTTTCGTGCGTTCCTGCAATGTGTGTCAACATACCACCAATCACGGACATGTCCTTCCTGTGCCGTACGAATCCACACCCGTAATCTCTGAGTCAGTTGCAAGAGAGAGCAGTGGTGATGTGGGTGCAGACCTGACATCTCACCCGTTGGCCCCACAGGACACATTATATCTGGGCCTGTACATACATAGGTACCATAGGTCAAGCGGGAAGTTTGAGACCCTGCAGAGGTAATCCGAGGCTGTGTCTGAATTACCTTGTGGAGCATCTCGAGCTGTGGGCCTCTCTGAGGATTCCCGGAGAATGCACATTATCTACATGAGTGTTCACACCACATCGGGTGTTAAAATGTGACCTGCCCGAGATTGCGTAGGGATTCTCAGCTTGCCAATATTAATCATAAGTGTAGAGTTAGGCTTAACCAGTAAACTGCCCATTCTGAGAGATTTGAGCAATCCAATGACTGTTTCCTGGTTAATAATGTATCCGTTAAGAAAATAATAGTGTACTTTTTGTAGCATATGTACTGACTACTAGGCAGAGAGAGAAATTGTGATTTAATAAAAACTGTCGCACTAACACTTTTGATACTCCACCTTGATTAATTTCGCAGGTACAGCTGATGGGTGTTACGGTTTTGTCATGCTGGCCGGTGTAGCAGTTTTGTTGTGCAGATCAGCTGATCGTCTCTGCCGCATGCTGCTGCCTCTTCCCTCCCACCTCATTGTCTCCATTTACTATTAATTTGTATCATATCATTTTGCACATAGGTACAGTTATACTACACCTGTCACTACAACACCGTGTATTACATACAGCACGCTACATAACAATTAGTTGTTAATGTAAATGTAGCAAACTTTTTGCTCAGTTTGACCTGAGTACATGATTTTTCACCATCATCACGGAGTTTTTCCCTCAAGCTTGCTTCTATTAACGTAAATACGAAGTTTTTTTGCTCATTGGTGACTGTGATTTTCTCCTGTAGCAGGATAGTACACACATCACAGGTGTGAATCTTGTGTGATTGAATTAGGATTTATATGTATGTATATCGTAAAATTTTTCAGAAGAAAAATTTGATTTTGAAGAGGTGTAATGTCACGAATTCACGCAAGTGTATTTATACAAATTCGTGACATTGTACTTTGGTGAGAAAACCACGAACTCTAGTGGAATTCCCACTGGGCATCACTCAGTTCAACCGTCCTCGTATTCACTTCGATCGAGATGGTTTTCAGAACATTTGTCACTGTTTCATAAGTGACCATTCTTATGCACGACATTAGTGCTTTCACTGAGTGATTTTTTGCCTGTGTATATCGTTTGCCCTCCCTCCGTTGACCGTTTAAGTTAGGCCACACATACTTCCGGCAAACACAGCCAGCTCTTACCTCTCTTCCCCGTTTGAACTTGGTCAGTTGTGGACTACCTCGAGGATTGGATCGTTTGTGCCCTGTGTAGAGCAGCATCTCCATTGTACAGCAAATTCCTGGATCTCCACCTAGACGGTGATTGGTGAAGTGAGCTTGCAGCAAATAGCAGTGCTTGGTGTTTCAACATGCAGATGCCCAGTCTTTCTTCAGCTCCATTCCCTCCACTGACCAGTATTTCCATTCGTTTTTCTAGGCTTAAGTCTGATTAGCTTTTGAATGAGCAAGTGAGTGTATTCTCTTTGTTATTTGAATTCATGAGTCCCTCAGTGACCGTGAGTTCCCTTTTTGAATTCATTTTGAGACTCATACAATGTAAATTTATTTTATTGTAATCAATAAATTTACATTTCTTTTCTCTGAGCTTAATGTAATTAGAATCGTGTTTTATTTCTCCACATTAAGTTTACTTTAGTTGCTGCTCCCAGTTTGCACAAGCTCTTTACATTATTCATAACTAGTACTTAGGCCAGTTCTTTTGTATCAAACTTAAATCCGTTGTGCCAGCCAGGAGTTAAGCACTGGCAAGAACCTGTCCGTTATGATTAGTATTAGTTATTGTCAGGGATGGAGTCACTTTCTCAAGAGGCTAACAGTACTAACAATCAGCTCTCGTGAGTAATTAGTCTCTGCTGTGTACTGTCGAGAAAGTTTATAAATTCTCGTCCTTAGAGAATCGGCGAAGTAAGCCAGAATAAAGTAAAACTCACTACTTGATTTTCACAAGTCAATTCCTTGTCTCTGCTTTCGAGTAATATGTAAGCATTATTAATTCTTAAATTCACATCCCCCCATGACAAATACTAACAACAAAAGCAGCAGCAGCTGCAGTTCAATTTGCTTTAATTTTTGGAGAAAGCTTTTTTTTTTTTTTTTTTTCATACATCCCATTTCGCCCAGCAGTAGAGTTTGGGACCTAGATGTAAATTTGATTGTTGTTCCTCATTTTGTTGAGGAAGATTCTGATATGATAAAACTAACAGCAGTGGCTCAATCGGTAGAGAGTTGGCCTGCAGTCCTAACGGACCCTGGTTCAAATCCTGCTGGGGCAGTTTAAGGATTTGAATTTCATAAATATCAGACTTTACTGATCTACCAGAAGAACCGCCGACATGTCGTAAAAATACCCCCACTATTACCAGTTACCAATACACCAGTCCTGTATGAAACAGCCCAAGCATGTATGCAGTATGGATGGTGGGTGTTAGCTCCGAAGTGGTGACATGTAGAGGTGTGCGGTACGTAGGAGGACTACTGGGCCTTGAAAGCAGGCTGTGAAGTCTATGCCCAGAATCGATCACATAAAAAAAAAAAAAAAAAAAACTTTAGGACCCTATAGTCGGTTTATTTCCTGCTGAGGGAGCTGGGTCACTTCAACAGTAGTTGTTGCACGAAAATCGATGACAGCTAATTATGAGGTAGGAATTAATTTCCCTGGTTACTAATCAAACCAACCTTCTAATCTGCCTTCACTCGACTATAAGCTGAGCAGAAAGGTGTTAGGGAGCTTTGCAGGGTAGGGTGAACGTGGTGTTGTTCAGTCGATAGGCGGTAGTTTCTGTTCATCTTACTGGTCTTCGTTTAGCCATTGGTGCTTTTCGGTCGACCCCAGGTTCAAGTATTTGTGCTGAGTCGGGTATTTTCCCCCTCTCTTATCATCGCTCTCCTTTACACATCTCCTTCAGTTCCTTACCAATAAATTACTCCACCCTCCAAGCTTTCTTCAACGCTCTTTTCGCTTGGTCTCCCATCTCCTTCCTCCATTTCCCCTACGGGTCCCCACCCTTCTTTAATCTACTGATTTTACATTTCCTCTTAGCCTTCCACTTCATCCAGTTTCCTTCCCACTCTGGCTTCTGCCTCCTGCTGTGGTCTGCCCTTCTTTTCTCCCTTGTTCTACGCCTTTTCTTCCCTCAGATGCCCTTCGCTCCCTTTTCTCGAACATAATTATGTCCTATCACTCTTCTGGTATGCACATCTTTGCTGACGGCTCTAAATTTTGTAATGGTGTTGGGTTTGCTGTTGTTTTCCCTGACTCCTTTCACAGTACACTCCCCTCCATTGTAAATATCCTTACTGTAGAACTGTATGCTATTCTTTTTGCTCTGAAATCTCTTCAGAGGTTTTCTTCCATCTTTGTTATCTTCTCCAATTTTCTCAGTGCGCGCACTTCCTTACACCCCACGCCTTCTCATCGCCCAGATTCAGGAGTGGGTGTTCCATCTTTCTGTTAGGAAAAAGTCGGTTCGCCTCTGGTGGGTTCCTAGACATAGTGCAATTACAGGTAATGAACAAGCTGACCTATTGGCTTGCTCTGCTGCTTTCTCCTCTAGGTTCGCCCTCCAGCCCATTCCAGCTTTTGATTGTTTCCCTCTTCTAATCCGCCTCTTTCGTGATCTTTGGCAATCCTCATGGAACCAGCAGATTCACAACACCCCTCTTTTCTTCCCTGGCACACATCAACCCACCTCAATCGTCGATGGGAAACAGTCCTTGCTCATCTTCACTTAGGCCATACTCGCCCAACTCATGGTCATTTGATGAGGCATGATCCTCAGCCCGCCTGCTCACACTGTGACTGCCTATGACTATCCGTCATCGTTTTCTTTATTGCCCGTCTACATTCCAACAACGTCTTGCAGCGTTCCCCTTCCTTTCCTCACTCCGTCGACCCCCACAACATACTGATGTCTGAGGTGACTCTCCTATTGTTTCTCTTTCCAATATCATCACTTTTCTTACTGGGCTTCGTTTCATAAATTTCAATTAAATATTTACCCCGTTTCCCTCTGCCTTAGTGCCATATAACCATATTTTGGCTCCGGGCTAGTTCTTCATTATTCCTTCCTTCCTTTCTTCAGTCAATAGGGATTAGTCCTAAGCCTTCTCTACTTCGTTCACTACTGGCCATGACACGAGGCAAATGTTGGAAGAATACAAACGCATCATTCTGAATAATATCGTGCAATAATTTTCTTGGAAATTCAATCTTGTTAGTGTCAGACTATTTTTTGAGAAGAGGAAATGCTACAGGATTAATTTCAGTTTTTCGGGGCGTATCCCAGCTGACACAGGACATTTCATTGCAACTTCTCTGTACCAGTGTACGCTGCTCATAATGAACAAATTTATTCCTATATGTAATTGATGGAGATGTACTGTATATGTAGAAAGGAAGAGAGAGATGAAAAGATTAGTCTGAGAGAGTAAAAAGAGAGAGGATGAGGAATTTGGAAGGAATTTGAGTGCAATGTGGAGGAAATGTAAGAAAATGTTCTGGAAAGAGACAAGGAGAGTTAGACAGGGTGTTATAGAAGTTAGCTGGGAAGTGAAGGATAAAAATGATAGATTACTAGTGGAGAAGGGAGAAAAAATGAGCAGATGGTGAGAACACTTTAATGAATTGTTGAACATAGAGAATGAAAGTAATGCGAGTATAAGTGGCTGGAGAATGGCTGGGAGAAGGAAGGTTGTCAGAATAGAGGAAGTAATCAGTAGGATGGAAGTTGTGGAAGCAATGAAGAAAGTCAAAATGGGGAAAGCCGCAGGAACTGATGGACTTTGTGGTGAAATGCTGAAGCATGGGGGAGAGATAGTAGTAGAATGAATGTGGAAGATGTGCAGGTTGGCCTGGAAGGAAGGTAAAGTCCCGGAGGATTGGAAGTCAGGTATAATTATTCCCCTGTACAAAGGGAAAGGGGAAAAAGAAGTGTGTGGCCATCATAGGGACATTTGTCTTCCTAGCGTAATAGGAAAGGTATATGGTGGGATACTTACTGACAGAGTGAGGGAAATAACAGAGGAATTAGTTGGAGAAGAAGAGGGAGGTTTCTGGAAGGGAAGAGGTTGTGTAGATCAGATATTAATTCTTAGGTCTTTAGTGGAAAAGTTTCTAGAGAAGAGAAAGAAGTTGTATGCGGCCTTCACGAATTTGGAGAAAACATATGACAAGGTGGATTGACAAGGATTGTAGAAAGTATTAAGAATATATAGAGTAAATGGGACGTTGTTGAATGCCGTGAAGAGTATGTATGAGGGTGATAAAGCTGCTATGTGTGTGGACAGCGAACTGAGTGGATTTTTTTATTTGAAGGTTGGACTGAAACAGCGATGTGTCATGTCTCCATGGTTGTTCAGTCAGTATATGGGTGGGGTTATAAAAGAGATAAAGTAGGGCATGGACGTTGGAGCGACTCTAATGAGAGAGGGCAGTATGTGGAAACTTCCTGTACTTTTGTTTGCAGATGATACTGTGTTGTTAAGTGAACATGAAGGGGAGCTACAAGGCATGATTAATGAGTCTAGGAGATGTTTAGGAAACGGAATCTAAAAGTGGATGTAGGGAAGAGTAAAGTTATGGTCCTCGAGAGAAATGAAGTCACTGAATGTACAGTGAGGTTGGATGAGGAAGAAATGGAAAATGTGAGTGCATTTAAGTACTTGGTTAGTGTGATGAGTAAAGGTGGAAGTTTAGAGGATGAGGTGTTTGAAAAGGTACAACAAGGAAGAAAGGTTGCTGGTTCTTTGAAGGTAATGATAAGACACATGGAAATGAGCATGGAAGTGAAAAAGTTACTGCATGACAGTACTGGGATACCAACTCTAACGAATGGAAGTGAAGCTTGGACTTTCTTGGAGGGACACAAGTCAAGAGTGAGAGCAGTGGAAACGAGTTATTTGAGAGGAGCACATGGAGTCATATGGAGAGACAGATTGACAAATGAGAAAGTGAAAGAGCGTTGTGGTGTGGATGTGGATGTGATAGGAAGCATTAGGAGAGACACATTGTGGTGGTTTGGCCATATGGAGAGGATGGAGAGCGGGAGACTGGCATGGAGAGTATATGTGAGTGAGGTGGAGGGGGGGTGAGAGGGAGGGGGAGGCCAAGGATGAGATGCAGGGTTGGAGCGGAGAGGTATATGAGAAAGGTGGTGTGAGCTTGGAGCAGGGCAGTGATATGTCGGGGGACAGGGCGACATGGAAGCGATTTGTTTGTGGCCACCCCTTACGGGATTAAGGCGTCGGCTATAGACAGATACCTAGATGTTATTGATGCAAACTATGTCGACATTAATGATAGAAATAACACACAAAAGAATGTTAATGTGCAATGTGCAAATAACGCGGCAAGGAATTCGCGCTGTAAAGCCTAGTATGCTACCTAGTCTGCGAGGTAAATAAAACAAAAGAGAATATTAATGGTGTAATATACAAAATTTTTCGTAAATAATGAGATGTTGCAAATTCCTGCATGCCACCCCAAATCATGTAGATAGATACATTGATTGATAAGTAGATATAGCTATAGGTATATAAAAACACTCCTAAGTATCCATGCATCTCTTTTCTATGCAGGCTGAGCATCGCGACAGCTGATTGACTGTTGATGATGTATTTGCAGAAAGTTATCTGTATGCATTTTTCTCGTGTCCACGGGAATGAAGCAATCAGTTGCTGAACAAAAATACAGAATATCGTTAAATTGCTCTTGTGTTGCACAGGAAAATATGCAGAAATTTGTTTAACATTTAAAAAGTTGTGCAACAGCCGTGACGAAAAAAAAAAAAAAAAAACTCAAATAGAAATGAGATCCATGGCAAGAATGAATGGACTTTAGTTACTCTAAAGTTTAATAATCAGAATAAATAATTAAGAAACATGCGTTACCAGGCCTTTAATGTCCCTTTTATGCCCCTTTGAATATAAATGAAAACGGGATAATGTAAATGTGCAATATACAACAAATAATTAGATAGAAGAGATGCCAGGAAGCATTGATGCCACCAGGGGTACGGGCCAAAGTCTCAGCTTTAAGGGTGTTGTTGTTTGGCCATTTGTGTTGAGAGCTGGAGAGAGACGTGCACTGATTACTTTCTGTCTGTCTGTCTGTCTGTCTGTCTCTCTCTCTCTCTCTCTCTCTCTCTCTCTCTCCCTCTCTCTCTCTCTCTCTCTTCCAAAGAGAGAGAAAAAGGGAGGGAGAAGCAGTCAGAAATTAAAGCCTCTTTAGGGGAGAAAAGCAGGAAGGTGAAGGAGTGTTAGGTTGGTCGTCAGAGAGAGAGAGAGAGAGAGAGAGAGAGAGAGGTGGGGGAGAGGGTGAAGTTTTTTTTTTTTTTTTTTTTTCAAGTGATGGACAGGAGTGGAAAGAAATTTGAGGTACCTTCGGGGACAGACCTACTTCTCATTTTCATTTTCTGGTTGACATATCAAAGCTGAGCGGGGTACAGATTGTTTCTCCATCCACGGATAACTGTATATGGTATGACGCATCAGGGAGGAAGGTGACGGACATACCTTTACCGTGAATGGCGTGAAGGAGACGCGGTCGAAAGGTAGCTTAACTTTTACAATTCATCCCACTTATGAAAGGAGAAGAGCTCTCGAGTGGGATAAGGGAGGACCTCTTTCATAAGCACCCGAAATTCCCCCTCCCTTCGCCGCTCCTTGAAAATGTCTTCTTTCTCTTCTACTCATCTCACGTATGTAACCTCCGTCTGCCTCCACACACACACACACACACACACACACACACACACACACACACACACACACACACACTGCACTATACTAAATACTCTCTGTATCTACCTATCTATCTATCTATCTATCTGCCAATGTCCCTATCTATTTATCTACCTATCGGCCAATGTCCCCATCTATCTATCCATCTATCTACTTATCAGTCTCTATCTCTCTACCTAGTTGTCTACCTCATATGTAAATAAAGGTAAAAAATTCTTTGGAATATGTTCGCTGTCTTCCGTTCTTTGCTTAAACCTTTGACACTGAGAATTTATCTTGGCTGAATAACATAGTCTGTGCGTTGAATAATGTCTTGTGGGATAAGCCTGAGTATTATAGTAAAGTTCAGTAATCGCGGGAAGAGTTAACCCGCCCCGTCCCGACCACTTTTTGACCACTGGTACCCCCCAATCCCGACCATTTTTCGACCCTTTTTTTTTTTTGCTAAAACTTTCGCTTTTGGTGAGAAACATCGAAAATTCATGGAGAAATCGCTCACCTGAGGTTTAAAATACTCATTACAGGTAGGAGAGCCTCCTTACCTTACTGGGTTTTCTATCAGGCTGGCACCAAAGAAAACGAGTTCTATGGGAGGATAACTATTTCACACCACTCATAAATGGTATTTATTTATTTACTGTTACAAATTTATATGTAGTACAAGAGTATATTGGTTTTCAAGCAGTAATATAGGCATTATAAGCATTGTTTCACTCACTAATACCTGACCTTTTTTTGCCACATTACCTGATCATCATTTCTAACTGTTTCTTCCTCTAATGCTATGTAAAGTTTGTCCTCCACATTGTCATTGATTGGGGAATCACTCTGGCCCTGAATTTCGTACCGTGGCATGACATGGCTATACTGGCCAGGTCACTGATAACAGGTGAATTGCTGAGAAAAGGGCATGCAGGGGGGGGAGGAGGTCATGCTGGGTAAGGCATTGTCTCTGCCTGGCATCTTGTTGAGGAAGGTGTCCCGTGTATACGTACCAAAAATGACTCGCGAAAATTGAAAATTGTGGAAATTATGAACCTTGCAATTGCAGGACGTTGAAGTACGTCCTCGGGATTAGCTGTGACAAAACGTGAGGATGTGGAAGTACGTCCTCGGGACGGCGCGGGTTAATGAAGCAAGTTTCTCTCTCTCTCTCTCTCTCTCTCTCTCTCTCTCTCTCTCTCTTCTCCATGGGCTCAACTTTCCAACAGACCAGCCACGAGTCATTATAATGTAACTTTACAAAAATATCTCGCCTTGTTCTATATCCCTCCCCTTTTTACCCCTTCACTCCTATGACGTGCATTTTCCCTTATTTTTGCTACATCCATAATAATTTATTGAATTTAGAAGAGTTTTCGAACTAGAGGAAATAGATACAGATTTCAATCATCCTTGTCTGCAAAAGTTCTCCCATATAATGAATACAATTGTATGGAAATGGAAAACATACATGAAATAAGTAAATATATATTGATGTCTGTTTCCAGAGGTTTGCTCTTTTTTTTTTTTTTTCTAGTTCAGTAATATCACCTGGCGTTAGCCAGAATATTACACAGAACGCTTAGCTGCTGCAAGACAGTGATTTACATTTTATATTAATCACAGTATGAGAAATATCTCTACTAGTGAAGGACTTGATAAAGCCTGTATCTAACCCATTCCACTACCATTCTGAAGCGGGATTCTCATAGTTATTTGTGATGGGCTATCTGTCGTATACCATATTAGATTTTGCAGGATGATCAATGACAGGATCTTTCCCTGTCTTGCGTTCATTCGTCAAAAACAATTCTCGTTTACGAGAGGAAAACTGTCATAGCTGTTATCTGTACTGGATAGAAGGACAAGACAAGAATGGTAGGCAAAATCTATATCTCCAGTTCTTCCTGCAATAAACAAATCACGGTCACGACGTGATCTCGATTGTGATTATGTTCGAGTAACCCAGGCATGTCCCCTAAACTGAATGAAATCGGCTTAAATAAAAATAAACAAGTAAGCCACCTAATTCAAAGGTCTATCTCTCAGACTGAATGATGATGGAGATGGTTTTTTCACTTTTTCTCGGAGGTGGGTATCTCTGAGGTGAATTAGGTAATAGCCTTTTGTTGTAATAAAATACAAAAACCCTACTTTACTGCAAGCAGTAAATGTAAAGGCAATACAGTGTACCTTGAATCTGCTAGTTTTTTTGTCTACTGGATGTGGTGACGCGCCTTTTAAAATAATGTTTTTGCTTCCAAGTATATTTACATAGTATAGGAAAGACCTTTTGTTGTGGGGTAACCCTGTAATATCGACTATCTCTTCTAAGCGGAGTCAAATCGTCTAGCCGTGCAAAGAAGGATATGCAAGGTACTATGGGTCACAAAAGTATTACCACACTTTAGCAGCCCTAATGTTGGGACGTATCATGTATCATCAACTAGCAATATCCTCATGCAAACATACAAGAAATGTTTTGTTTATATAAATATGCATTGTTAATACGCAATGACACGTTGGTATTTTACAGCAGTAGTTCGAATGTTTTCTGTAGGCATCGGACCCCCGTGTGGACCAATACTTTTGAGACTCATAGTACCTCCTCGTGCTGGAAGTGTAATATACTGAAAATAAGTGTGTATTCCTTAACACCTATAATTCGATGACGTATTTCTACATTTATACTTACGAAGGACGTTTTTATCCTGCATGGAGACTTATCTTCACTCTAGGGAGGAGTTAAATACAAATCCTAATATCTCTTTCATGACAGGATTACACTCCCAAAATAACATAATAATAATGTTAATAATTATTATGATGTTAATAATGTACAACGATAATAATAATAATATAATAATAACTAATAATAATAACAATAATAATAAAGTAATAATAATAATAATAATGATAATCGGGAAGTATCAGGAAGAAAATGTAAGATGCATAATGGGATTGAAATTGTCAATCCCTTATACTGGGCGTCAGTGGCCAAGGCATACACTTCCCTCCCTCCCCTCGCCTACAGGTAAGCTTTAGTGCATGTTATGTAGATATTAGTATTATCGTGATACGTTAATATTACCTCCGCCAACGAGGTTATGTTTTACCCCGAGTTGGTTGGTTTGTTTGTCTGTCTGTTATCAGAATTACTCTAGAAGTTATGAACAGATTTTGATGGAATTTTGTGGAAAAGTGGTTCATGAGCCAAAGAAAACTTTTTTTAATTTGGGAGCGCATCTGGATCCGGATCCGGAGTATCCAGCACAATATCTCCAAAAGTTCTCTGTGAATCTCAATATAATTTTGTGGAAAGGTGGGCAATACACCATAAAAAAAATTATTAAATTTTGGGGCGGATCTGGATCCGGATCCTTTTTAACGGCAATGGCATTGGTGGAGGTATGCACTTTGTGAGAGCTTTCTAGCTACATTATTGAACTGGTAGCTTTAATGGTGAGCCCGTACAAATCCTCAGGGATAATAAAAAAATTACCGGTATTCACTCATTCATACATACTTACATGGATGCTATTTAGCTACATACATGGACAAATAAATCACATGGGAACACTTGAATCATAGATGTGCCGACACCAACATGACGCACGAAATATTCCGAGCGCTTATCTGTATATGCACCTCTCTGAAGCTGTGGATACACGGCAGTGCTCGGGATATTTCATGTTTCCTTTATTCCCTTACGGAAACATATATACATTGTTACATAGCCTATGATTTCATCATCCTTTGTGTAATTTTAACGCACAGTTGCTGCATGTTTGATCACGAGCGTGTTCTGCCTCAGTCCCCCCCTTCTACCGTTATAGTAGAGTAAGTCGACATTTCTGTCATTCAGTGCGGGATTGTCATCTCTTTGTCCCCATGGCTTCATTTGCGCGTCCTTATTACAAGTTGTATCAAGCTCTCCTGGCCCCTATATAATGAGCTCAGTCTCTGCATCATTGCCACTTAGATCTGCTCCTCATTTTGTTCACATCTCTGTCCTCCCCTGTACAGATATTATTATTGTGAGTGCTCAAGAAGTCTCCAACCATCTAGCAGCTGTGTGTAATTTGAGTATAACTGTTGTTGCATTTTTTCTTGTACTGTATAGCATAAGTTTAATTTGTAGGCCTAGTGAAGTTTTTGTAATTCGTGTGGGGTTCTTTATGTCAGTCATTTTTGATAATAGTTAGTATCTGTAATTATTTATCTGGCATTCACTGAGTATTATCTGGTATCTCATTTTATCAGGGCTGACTTAGATAAAATTTACTCTTGCTAATTTCGTGTTCATAGAGGCTATTGCAGTTAACCATATATTTAACCTGTTTTTGCCATTACATTATCCTTATGAGTCCTGAATGTTTTGTTGTTAGTTTGAGCATTAAACTTTAACTTGTAATTTTACCTAACTCTTTTGTTTTGAACCTGGAACTTTACGGGACAGTAGTGATTTTTAGCATTCTCACTTAAAGTGTACGTTATCTTTCTCTGTTCCGTAACAACATACATACATACATACATGCACGCACAATTACACTTACGCCACACACCTGTCTTTTTCTTTGGTACAGTTGCGCGCAAAAACATCGATTCACATTTTAACCAAACAAATATGAAACTCATACACAACATTCTGAGAAAGGTTGTTGGACTACCAAGGATAACATGGCTGGGTTTCGGACGTCATTGGTCACTGGCTGGTTATTTATCATATGGAAATGGATCAGTATTAATGTCTGCAACTGTACATCCCTTCAATAGCAGCAGCATTATCATTAGTAGTAGTAGTAGTAGTAGTAGTAGTAGTAGTTGTAGTGGTAGTAGTCTCATTGTGAACCCAGTGTACTGCAGGCTGAAGTTACCTCCTCCTGCAGTCCACCATCTTACTGGGAGACAGAGAGAGAATAGAGAGGGATGTTTTTATGGCCAGACAGCGGAGCCACGGTGCTATATAATGCCACCAGGTGAAGGCGTCCCTCTGCGGCACCACATCCCTTCAGTAACTCAGCAAATCGAACAGGCATTAACCTTCATTTCTTCCATTCTGCCCCACAAGGTTACCGAGGAGGCATTAGGCCCCTCCCAGCACGAAGCACATAAATCTTTCAAAAATTCAAAGAGTTAATTACACGTTATCCCCCAGGAGGTCCAAAAATACAGGCGGCGAAGGTAAAGGAGAAAGATGGGAGGGAGAGGGAGTGACGGGAGAGGAGAGAGAGGAAGAAAGGGAGGGGAGGGGAAAGGAAGCTAAAAAGGGAAGTAGACGGAGAGGGTAGGAGGAATGAGGTTAGCAAGAGAGAGAGAGAGAGAGAGAGAGAGAGAGAGAGAGAGGGGCGGGTTAGAGAAGCGGCGATGTTGAGGGGAACAGAGTGTAGGTGGAGATGGGAAGGAGAGAAGGGAGGGAATTAAAGAAGGATACCTGAAGTAGGGAAAAGGGAAAAAGGGAGAGACAGAGAATAAAAGGGAGTGGGGGGAAGGAGATGAAGATGAGGGGGGTAGAAAGAGAGATTGTGAGGGAGAGAGGGGGAAAGGAGAAAAGAAGAGAGGGAGAGAGTGAGCGAAGAAATAAAAGGGGGAAGGTGAGAGGGAGAGGAGAGGGGAGAGTATATCCTGGGCGAGCTATTAGGGTGATAAAGAAGAGTTAGGACGCTGGCTGTTCGTGATAATGTGCCCTCCAGGTTACTGGGAAAAAATAATCCCTGAGGTATTTAGCGAGCAGACGGGCAGTTATGTTGGCGGGAAGGTAGGTTAGGTGAGCTTAGGTTTAGGTAGGAAGTTCAGGTAACGTGAGTTTATGTTTAGGTAGCATAGCTTAGGTTTGATTATTCATTATATAAACTATATTAGCTAAATATTACCATATATATATCAAGTGTAGTTTATCGCTCCCCCAGTGCTTCTTCAGAACCCAGCGTAATTGACTCCATATCCACACAGTTGGCTGACCTTAACCTCACCCTTAGCATCGAAATTACCGTTCTGGGCAATCTGAACGTTAATAATGTAGAATTGCAATCTGCCAGGACTAATGATGTTGGTCTTGAGTGTGAGCTGTTTGTAGAGTCGTTTAATCTCATGCAACTGGTAAAACAACCAACCAATATTACTGATAATTCTGACCGTAACGCCTATCTCTTGGATCTATTCCTGACAAATAATCCAGATCAGTACAGGATAGAAGTACTGTTACCACTTGGATCCTCCGACCACAAACTCATCAAAGCCTAGTTTGTCAGTTCCCCCAAACCTCCCCTTGCTGAACTTGTCAGGGTGACCAGATGGCACTTTGATAGGGCAGACTGGGATAGATTCAGAAATTATGTTTTTGATATTCCATGGCAGTCGTTCTTCTCCAGTGACATCAATTCTACCGAGTCCCACATTAGTGACTTAATACAAGCTGGTATGGAATTGTTCATACCAAGCCAACAGTTCACTATAAGATCGGTCTCCCCCAAGTGGTTTGATAGCAGTTGTGCCACAGCTACTGTACAATCCAAAGGTAATCTGCATATAACTCTTACTATAAAAAAAATCTTAATTGCTTAGTCAATTTAATATTGCTAGAAACCATGCAAAACAAACAATAAATGTCGCTAAATCAAATTTTCTTCACAAACAAGCATCTAAATTATTAAACAGTCCTAATGACAATAGAATATTCTGGTTATGTCTCATTTGTTTCAATAATAACTTTAATAAGTCATCATCTAATCCCACACTAAAATCTTCAGATTGTAGCATTACAAACGACCCGCGTGGTAAAGTGAACATCCTCGTCAATACATTTGCCAGATAATTCTGCTTTAGAAAAAGTCAGCCAGAACCTCCCTGTACTTGGCTCTCCCGAAATTGCTCCACTTAAGATACAGACTAGATATGTAAAATCCATCCTAGAAAATTTACCAACCAACAAATCTCCAGGTCCAAATGGAATTCTTCCAATGGTTTTTAAAAAGTGTTCCCCAGAACGTGCTCCTATTCTAGCTAAATTATTATGTAGGACTATACGAACTTCATCACTCCCATATTCATGGAAAGAAGCCAATATCCACCCAATTCCGAAGAAAGGAAGTTCCTCTGACCCCTCTGATTACAGACCAATAGCTATCACGTCTTCTCTCGGTAAAGTACTTGAGATTGTAATTAATAAACACACGGTTAAACATCTTGAATCCGACAACTTAATTAGTGATAGACAGTATGGTTTTCGCCACGAAAGATCAACTAATGATATACTGAATCTCCTGACTTACACCATTCATCAGTCAATTGACTAACATGGAGAAACTCATGTAGTAGCCCTTGATATTTCTAAAGCTTTTGATAGTGTGGCACCGTTCCCTGCTATCCAGTCTCCCTCGTTATGGCCTAACGTCTTTTGCTCTTCCAATTTCTTCCAATCTCAGTGACAGAAAGATAAGAGTTAAAACAGATGACGCATATTCCAATTTCCACTTGTTTAATGCTGGTGTGCCGCAAGGATCTGTTCTGGCTCCAATCCAATTCCTACTCTAATTCATATTAATTACTTTAAAATCAGTCACCAATAATCCCATCTATTCATATGCAGATGACTAACATTCCACAGTCATTCACATTTACAGACCCAGTCACAAATTTAAATATCTCTAACTCACAACTCAGTACAGCAGTCACCATAAATGAAGACTTATCTAAGATCACTGAATGGGGACAAAATAACATAGTCTTCTTTAATGCTAGTAAAAACAAAAATACACAATTTACTAATAGACAGATATTGTCTGATTCCAATAATACCTTCAGTGCTACTAACATTCCTGTCTCTAAAAGTATTGAAATTTTCGATGCTTCACTTAGCAATGCCCTCAGCTGGACCTCTCATGTTAGATCACTTACTAAAACTGCTTCTTCACTAACGAGCAGCTAAAACTTCTTCACTGACGAGCAGCTAGCTATGATTTACAAGTCATGTGCGCTCTCAGCTGGAATATTGCTCATCCTTGTAGAGTGGATGTGGAGAGGTTGCACTAAAACAACTAGACAAAATTCAGAATAAAGCTGTTAGAATTACTAATAACCCTGCTATTACAGATGATGAACTACCTTCCCTACAAGTAAGTAAGAATATTCCCTCCCTTGCATTATTTTATAGACGAAGTTGCATCCATTGTGCCACCACTCCATGCCTTCCCCCGTGCTACACGGGCTTCTGGTAACGCTCATGGCCGGACTGTCACACTGCCATATTGCAGAAATTCCCTGTCAGAATTCTTTTATTCCCCAAACTGCATCTCTGTGGAACTCGCTTCCCTAGAGTGGTTTCCCCTGAGACTTCAATCTACGGCTGTCAATTCCAACTGATACAGTTTTTTTTTTTTTTTTTTATGAATGGAGGTCACCTGTGATCCGGTGTATGGATTTTTTATTCATTTGTTTTTCCTTCCTCTGTTCTGTTATTTTGCTTTCTTAAGGATAGTTTTGTCATAAAAGACTTTGTAGTTACTTGTAGCGGAGTTTTATATATATTAGACTTGTGGGCGAGCGGTTGTTATATTTGAGTAGCTTCGTGAGTAGCTAATCTTCTTTCCCATTTGTCATGTAGTGACAGGAGAGGTAAAGAATAGTATGGGACTATTTTTATTTGTCTTGGAAATATTAACAAGTCTCTCACTCACGAGTGAGTTGAGCAGAGTCCCTGTCTCCCTGTCTCTCTCTCTCTCTCTCTCTCTCTCTCAAGTTGCTAAGCCCTTCTCCCTGCGACCTGTCTGTTCTATGGCCTGTCTCCTTCTGAGCTCTCTTTCCTAAATTCTGGTGTAGCAGGGGTTGTGTCACGTGTGTTCCTTGTGAGTGGAAAGTTCTAGAAGCCTGTGTGTGAGTATGTGTGTATGTGTGTGTATGGTCACTAGGCGCTGTCGTGTGCCTATAAAGCATTCCTTGAGTTAAGAGTGTGTAAGCATGTTTAGCATTGCTCGATTCTCGCAGACACAATACCTTCTCATCATCTGACTCCCTGCTTCTATCTGTCTCTCTGTCTATCTGTTTACCTATCTATCTATTATGATTTGTAATTATAATATGGACTCCTAACATATGCTCGGTACACGCAGCTGAAGGACCTCCGACAGCAACTATCATTGACAGTTAATAGTCATAACATATTAATACATATTATATACACATTATAATGACCTTATAAGCTAATTGAGTGAAATATATAATATTGTAAAAGTAACATAATTGTATGAATATTGTATACATATAATATTTATAGTAAATAGTGATTATTCAGTAATATTACATTTTAAACAAGTTGTATACATATTTGAATAAATGCATTAAAGTAAATTATTTAACTGTAATACAGTATGTACTTGGGTTATTGTAGTGAAATGCATACATGTGTTGGCCTTAAAATTGTAGTTACATTTTGTTAATGCAACTGTTACATAAGTGTCTTGGCCTTATAATTGTAGTTAAAGTTACATAAAAGTTACATCTTGTTAATGCAACTGTTAATTGGCAAAGTGTAACATAATGCAATCGTTTGTCGTTACATAATTGTTACATATTGTTTGTAGTTACATAATTGTAGTTAAAGTTACATAAAAGTTATATCTCGTTAATGCAACTGTTACATAAATGGTACATATTGTTTGTAGTTACATAATTGTAGCAAGTGTAACATAATGCAATCGTTTGTCGTTACATAATTGTTACATATCGTTTGTAGTTACTTAATTGTAGCAAGTGTAACATAATGCAATCGTTTGTTGTTACATATCGTTTGTAGGTACATAATTGTAGTTAAAGTTACATAAAAGTTACATCTTGTTAATGCAACTGTTACATAAATGGTACATATTGTTTGTAGTATTGTTTGTAGTTACATAATTGTAGCAAGTGTAACATAATGCAATCGTTTGTCGTTACATAATTATAATATGGAGTTACATAATTGTTACATATCGTTTGTAGTTACATGATTGTAGCAAGTGTAACATAATGCAATCGTTTGTCGTTACATAATTGTAATAACTGCAGTCCTAACATATGAATCCGGTCATGCTGCGGTCGATGATAGTGATGATGTGTCATGCCACTAGTTTGTGGAGACAACAATTTGCTTTTTTGTTTGTAGTTTTGTGGTATTTTGGCATTTGTAGTAACACTTACACTTATTTTCACTTGTTTGTTATGTGATCTTATTGTATTTCTCTTTTTTCTTTCTTACTTTTCTTTCTTTCTTTCTTTTTTTTTTTTTTTTGTATGTATTGATTTTCTGTAGTTTGTTTTTCTTCGCTTGTGTACGCTTTTTCCATGTTGTTCATGGTTGCATAATTACTGGCTAATTTCCTTGGGATACTTTTTTAAAGTTTAGTTTATATTGCACAGGTATTACTGAAAATGATATTATATAGTCCCATATTTTGTTATTTTATATAAAAGATATATACACTATATACAGTATTAACAATATACACTAACTTGTTGTTCACTTGTACCTATCGTGGGTAATATGCGTGTCAGCACTGTGTGGAAATCATTGTCTTCACGATTGTGTTGAAAATGTTCACTCTTGCTAACGTCATTTGTGTTGGCCATTTTTTTTTCTCTAGTTTACCTTGTAACTTAATTTATGTGTTTCCACTAGGTAGCTTTAATTAATAAATGTTTAATACAGTTCTTTTAATCGCTCACTGAGTAACTGTGATGGTATATTTTCTTTATCACTTTGTAGATATAATAATGTATAGCTGTATGTATGAAACACGTATTTTATGTAGGTATAAATGGTAACACTCGTTGGTAGTAAATAAATGCTATAATAAATGAATGAATATATACAGTGTAGAATATTTATTGTTGGTGATTATTTAGTGTTTGAGTTATGCAGATAACTGAAGTAAGTATGTGTATTTAAGCTGTAACTATACAGCACGTTTTATATGTTTGTGCAGAAGCTTATTGTCTATCACTGTGTATTGTATAAATGAAGTAACTATGTAACTCACTAAATTTTACCGTGGTGGGAATGGTGTGACTGGTGGTGCAGGTGGTGTGTTGACCGACGTGGCGTCTTTTCAGCAAGCACGCATGATGACGTCGACTTCCCACACTGGTGGCTGTGGTGAGTGAATGAGTAGCTTAATGAGTAACTTGGAGTGAAGACGAGTGAGTAAGATGAGTTGTGAATATGGACTTGGTGTTTGCTTCGTCGTCTTGACCTTCTTCACTCCTGCGTAAGCGTTGGGGGTTGGGTGGATGTAGCAGAGAGAGGAGGGTGAGGTCTGGTGGTTATGAGTTGTGTCTCATTCTTCGTTTGTTTGTTCCGTTTTTCTTTGTCGATGTTTTCTCGGTCCTTTTTCCTTGTGATTTACTCGTTGTAGGATGAAGACTGCCGCTACTTGTAGGTGCGTGTAGAAGATTATACAGACGACTCGTAGAGTTGTTATTTGTAGTTGATTGTAGATGGTTGTAGTTCGTTGGTTCATCGTAGAAATTGCAAGATCGTATCAATATTTTGTTAAACTACTTGCAAGGCGTCATGTGATCACTTCTAAATCAGCGTGATGATCGTGGAGACGGAGGGGGCTGGTTGGAGAGAATACTGTCAGGAGCTGGTTGTAAGTTGTTGGTTGTGAGAGGTATTTTTTTGTTTTCAATCTTGATATTTTGTAGGAATTCACTGTTGATTCGTAGACGAGGTTTGTATACGTTCGCTGCTACCAAATGTCATAAAAGACTTTGTAGTTACTTGTAGTGGAGTTTTATATATATTAGACTTGTGGGCGAGCGGTTGTTACATTTGAGTTGCTTGTAAGTAGATAATCTTCTTTCCCATTTGTCATGTAGTGACAGGAGAGGTAAAGAATAGTATGGGACTATTTTTATTTGTCTTGGAAATATTAACAAAGTCTCTCACCCAGAGCGGAGTATACAGTAGAGTCCCGTTAGCTATCTCTCTGTCAAGTTGCTAAGCCCTTCTCCCTGTGACCTGTCTGTTCTATGGCCTGTCCCCTTCTGAGCTCTCTTTCCTAAATTCTGGTGTAGCAGGGGTTGTGTCACGTGTGTTCCTTGTGAGTGGAAAGTTCTAGAAGCCTGTGTGTGAGTATGTGTGTATGTGTGTGTATGGTCACTAGGCGCTGTCGTGTGCCTATAAAGCATTCCTTGAGTTAAGAGTGTGTAAGCATGTTTAGCATTGCTTGATTCTCGCAGACACAATACCTTCTCATCATCTGACTCCCTGCTTCTATCTGTCTCTCTGTCTATCTATTTACCTATCTATTATGATTTGTAATTATAATATGGACTCCTAACAGTTTAAGTTAGGTGAGCTTAGGTTTAAACAGGATAGTTTAGGTCTGATGAGCTAAGGCGTAGATACGTCTATTTACGTTAGGTGAAATAACTGTAGATATAGGAAGTATAGTTTAAGTTAGTTGAGCTTAGGTTTAGTTAGAGTAATATAAGTTAGGTTTAGCTGAGTTAGGCTAGGTTAATTTAGGTTAGGCTAAATCATATTTTGTTAGCTCAGACTGGATTTGATTAGATTGGAATAGAATAGGCTGGTATGGGTTAAAGTCAGGTTTCGTTAAGTTTGGTTAGATATGCTAGGTTAGGATAAAACAAATTGCTTTTTATTTGGTTGCGTTGGTTTAGAATAAGTAAGATTAGTCTGGGTCAGTTCGAGTCGGAATGGATTTGGTTCAGTAGGTTAACCCGCCCCGTCCCAACATTTTCTGGGCAGTGGTACGCCCCAGTCACGACATTTTTGGAACTTTTTTTTTTTTTTTTTGGCTCAAACATCAGCTTTTGGTGAGAAAATCAAAAATTCATAGAGAAATCGCTCACCTGAGGTTTAAAATACTCGATCCAGGTAGGAGTACCTCCTTACCTTACAGGGTTTTCTATCAGGCTGGCTGCAAAGAAAACGAGTTCAGTGGGAGGATAACTATTCTACACCACTCATAAACGGTATTTATTTATTTATTTTGTACGAATTTATATGTAGTACGAGAGTATATTGGTTTTCAAACTGTAATATAGGCATTATAAGCATTGTTTCACTCACTAAATCATCACCATTCCTGACCTTTTTCTGCCACATTACCTGATCATCTTTTCTGACTGTTTCTTCCTCTAATGTTTGTCCTCCACATTCTCATCGATTGGGGAATCACTCTGGCCCTGAATTTCGTACTGTGGCATGACATGGCTTTACTGGCCAGGTCACTGATAACAGGTGAATTGCTGAGAAAAGGTCATGCAAGGGGAGGGGAGGAGGTCATGCTGGGTAAGGCATTGTCCCTGCCTGGCATCTTGTAGAGGAAGGTGTCCCGTGTGTATGTGCCAAAAATCACTCGCGAAAATTGAAATTTGTGCAAAGTAGGGACCTTGCAATGTTGCCGCGTTAATTTACGTCTCCGGGATATGAGTGCACATCATGTGAGGACGTGAATTCACGTCTCCGGGACGCGGCGGGTTAAAGTAGGTTATGTAACAAATAAAACATAATCGCCAAGGCATACTGCAAGGTGGTAACGAGCCACATGAACAGGTACTGCTTTAAAACAAGTGGTTTGGTAAAACACACGAGTATCTGACTAGTGGTACGTAAGGGTACTTAACTAATATCCTACATATAGCTGACTAGGACTATGATCATGGCAGCTAGTATTTTATTGTGGATAACACCAGACCGTTATATCAGACTGAGGGAGATAAAGGGGCTTCAGAGTACTTAGGAGAAAAATCTACAGAGCACGGAAAATATGTGGTGAGCTGGTGACAAGGCAGACGGGTAGTTATGATGTGTAGCTAGGTGGACAAGAGTTAGTTATGTTAGGTTAGTTTGGGTTAATATTAAAGGAATAATTTTTGTTATTGTCCCAGGCTAATTTGGTCGCAAGCCCAGTGGACTGCAGGCTGAAGCTGGCCTATTCCTACAGTGCACCATCCTCCTTTCGAGGAATAGAAAAAGAGCTGAGGGGAGTTCGTATAACCTTGCGGCAGAACGACCCCGGTTATATTGGTGTCATCGCCAGCATCCCTGAAGGTAGCAGTGATAGCTATACCTTACACTTACAGCTCAAAAAAAATAAAAATCTTCTAAAAGGAATAGACTCGCCTGGGGCAGAAAGAATAACCTTTAAGGCGCTATCATTATGAAAGGATAAATTTGCTGTATGAAGAAAAGAACTGAAAAGGAGTTGCTGGGGAGCCCCTGAAGCTGACGTAAATATGGTCTTGGGTAACAAACAAGAGAAGCACTTTAGGAGTCCAGCAAGAAGAAACCTTATATTTATGCTTATCTACTTCACGGTGGTCATTAATGCACGCAAAATATAAATATATATATATATATATATATATATATATATATATATATTGGTAAGTCTCAGGCTCGTATTTTCGTCGGGTAAAGAGATTCCCTAGCACTTCTTCCTTAGCGATCTATTTTTGGATATGAATATTCATGCGGAGTATCCGATGTTTGAAGGAGATATAAGACAGAACAGGACCTTCAAAATGTAATAAGCATAATAAGTCGCTTAAAAAAGATTAAGAAGCTTCCTTAATCGATCTGACTACGAATTCTCCTAGAACTGAAACCGTAGTACTTACTCGTATGTACATCCGGATCCCGAAGTGTATTGTTGGGTGAACAATGACAAAGAGGGAAGCATGCTGAGTCTACCAATACAACCTGTTCTAGAATCAACCTCAGGTTCTTCAAGTTTCAAGCTGGACGTCCTAACCAATGCATCACCAACTTCCCCCTTATGGGAGTCGAAGAATGCCAAAAATTTACTAAACGGAGTGTTCCATTTTATTGCTCTAACTTTCTCATGGGATATATTAGACAATGGAGGAACGGTGGTACATTGGTTTCCATATCTGGCTCGCTACTGAAGAATTTGGTGGTAAGTGGGGGTGCGCATCATCCACTTCTTTGATATAGTGCTGCCTATTTTCCTTCATGTCCATCATTTCTTTTCTATGTCTGTCCTCTTCCCTTCTTATTTTTCCCATCCTTCCTGTCACTGTTTATTACTCTTCTTTCTACTTCAGGTAGCCCTACATTAAGTGACAGTCATAATGGTTTCATGTAACTCAGAAAACCATTTACAACGCTGGGTTATGACCATATAGCCAGATAAATGGGTGATGTGGAGTCTATCACAGCGCTTCTGTTAACTGGACAGAGAGGCAAATACGGTGTCCACCCAGGAGCCAAACCTCCACACTAATCCTCGTGCTTCACTGTGGCGAGAAGCTGTCAGCCGCATGGAGACATCGGTTCCTGCATGGGGCTGGCCCAGCAGTAGATGGGGGGGGGGGATGTCTTGCCCGCAGTTAATGGGTGTGCTGGATCAGAAAGGCTCAGGTAGCACAATAACAGCTAGATGAATCTAAGTTTGTTTTCTGGACTGAGCGAACCATTAGGAAAAGTTTCTCTCTTATCCTTGTTCACCCAGAAGTATGACTGGGAACCCGAATGTAACGTCGCAGTTGTGGGTTGTGTTCTGGGGGAAGAGTGGGACTTACAATATTCCCCCAGAGTGGCCCCGTGCAGTCGACATGCATGACTGGAACCTTTTTTACCTTGCTGGGACGGAGTCTGCTAGGTATTGATTTGGCCGAGTTTCTTTGTTTGTTTTTTAGCAACATTATGGAAAACCGGCTGAATGAGATTGCATGAAACTTTCAGGATGTGTGGGCACTGGTCCCAAAAGAAAGTAATTACATTTTGGATGTAAACGACTGCCCCTGAAAGGTCAAAATCAAGGTCACAGATTTTCAGAGGGCTACAATTTGAAACCGGCTGAAGATAGAGATTTTTACTACTATGAACATACAGGAACTCGAAATATGGGCTTTCATTTGGCACCAAGACCTTTGACCTTGAGCGACCTTGAAATGTCAAACTCAAGGTCAAGGATATTCAGGGGGCTATATCTCGAAACTCGTTGAAGATAGATATTTACTGTTATCAAGATATTGGAAGTCTCATATGGGCTTTTATTTGGCACTATGACCTTTGACCTGGAGTGGCCTTGAAAGGTCAAATGCAAGATCCCGGATTTTCAGAGGGCACAACTTGAAAACATTTGCGTCATTACCTTAGGCTTTAACCCGAGGCGTCCCATTGACATATGAGTACGTTGCAATATTTTGCATTTGCCAGTCCCGTCGACGTACTAGTACATCGTGCAATTGCAAGATGCATAATTTGCACAATTTTCAAAATTTGCGCCTGATTTTTGGTACATAGGGTCGCTTGACCTTCCCCTACCTGCCACCAGGGGGGACACTCGGCGACCCCGCGCGACCCGTGATTACCCTCGGCTTGGTCACTCACCTGTTAGCAACGGTCCTGCTCAGACATGGAGCATAAAGGTCTCTCAGAGAAGGAAATCAGAGCCATCCTGGACGCCTTTACAGGGGACAGTGATTCTCCACTGGACAACAAGGTTGTGGACTAGGATTATGTCCAGCCAGAGGGGGTGGAAAGCAGCAGCAGTGATGAGGAATTCCCATCCCCCAGGAAGCAGCGCTACATGACTTATCGTGCTGCTAGGGAGGGCCAGCCTGCACAAAAACAACATGCAACATCCTCTCGGCAGCCCCAACGTGATGTGGACCCAGAATTCGAGGACGAGGACGGAGCCGTGGGAAGTGCTGCCACATGGTACGGCCGAGAAGTTATCACTCATCATGGCCCCGAGCGCACACCACATCGTACGAGCCTAGTCTTTTGTTTGGGGAGGTCGGAAGTGGCATGGAGGGAGTGGGGAGTGAAAGGGAAAGTGCAGGGAGGAGTATTGAAAGTGAGAGTGGCAGAAGTGAGTCATCGCTCTCCTGTGGAGGTGTGAGGCGGCGGGAAGTATCATGTGGATGAGTGAGGGTGCATCCTGAATCATGTGGGGTTGTGATGGAGAGGGAAGGTGGGGAGGAACCACTCCCCAGCACGTCTTATGCTTCCGAATATACCCAGACACGTGGGCGAGTGAGGGTGAGTGCAGAATCACGTGGTGTTGTCATGGAGGGGGAAGGTGGGGAGGAACCACTCCCCAGCACGTCTTATGCTCCCAAATATTCACAGACTTCATCCCCACAGCCCCCAAATGTTTCACAAGGTCGTAAGGGTAAAGGAAAGGGAAAGGGTAAAGGCCGAGGGAAGAGGAGTGCGAGTAGGGAAGCCATCCGCACTCCTCCCCAACCTCCCCCACCAGCATCTCCTCCCCACCCAGATGAAGGTGATGATGGGGACGATGGGGATGAAGGATTTGTGAGTTAGAGTTGGTAGGATGGGAGTGATTTTTCCCCCATCATTCACCCCTTCACTGAGCAAGGGCGTGCTGGCTGTACTGCTCCTGGTATTCACCCAAATTCCACCTGGCTAGATTTTTTCCACATTTTTTTCAGTGAGGCTTTTGTGGAGGAAATAGTGGACCAGACAAACCGTTTCGCTAGCAGCCAGCGACATGAGAGTGAAAGACTGGGCACAAGGAGCAGGCATTCTGTCAAATATGATTACCCAGTCTCCCTTTCAGAAATGTTTGTATTTTTTGCCCTGGTACTTTTGATGGGTATAGTACGAAAGAACAGAATTCCGGCATACTGGACAAGGGACCCTGTTATGCTCACACCAATATTTGGCCAAGTTATGAGCCGTAATGGCTTTCAGCAGATTCTAAGTCGCCTCCACTTTTATGATGCTGATGATCCTGCAAGTGCGAATGACACAGATAAGATGAGGTGAATTAGGTTGGTCTTTGATCATCCAAGGCAAACATTTCGTTCCTCATTTTATCCGTATAGAGACCTCGTCATAGACGAGTCTCGTGTTGTGGAGAAGCAATATTTCATTTCAGCAGTACATGCCCAGCAAAAGGCACCATTTTGGGTTCAAGATCTTTGTTATGTGTGACTGTAGGACTGGTTATGTGCAAGACATAGTCTTGTACACCGGTGCACAGACAGATATAATAGAAGATCGGAGTATTGGACTGTCTGGAGCAGTGGTAAAGACAATGATGGAAGACTACCTTCATCGTGGTCACGTCCTTTACGTGGACAACTGGTACACTAGCCCTCTTCTTGCTCGTCATCCACACAGGCATGACACGGGAATCTGTGGTACCGTCAAGGTGAACCAGCATCACATGGTCAAGGTGGGGTGCAAACTTGACAGAAATGAGGTTGTCTTCTTCCAGGCCAACAATATACTTGCAACAGTGTGGAACCACAATCGAGAAGTCAGCCTCTTGTCCACGGTTCACCGCCCATTGATGCACCGTACAGAGTCCGTGGATTACCGGAGCGAGAACAGGCGCCACATATGGAAACCTGAGTGTGTCCTAGATTACAACATCAACATGCGCCTGGTGGATCAGTCAGACTCCATGATATCCACGGTCGAGTGTACCAGGACCACGATGAAGTGGTACAAAAAGCTCTTCTTTCACTTGCTAGATATAACTGCCCTGAATTGCCACCACCTGCATGCCATGACAACAGGAGTTCAGGAAACCTTTGAAGGGTTTGTGAGGGAGCTAACACGAGATATTTTTGACCGGTATGCGGTTGAAAGGCCACAACACCGCACACGCACTCCCCCTACCGCCCAAACTCCCCTGAGAATATCCACCCACCATTTCCCAACTCCTATACCTCCCCAGCCAAATAGAACTAGGCCCCAACGCAGGTGTCACGTGTGTGATATTCCCGGGTGAGACCCACCACTCAGAGAAAAGACACCCGCTATGAGTGCATAGAGTGTGTCGTGGGTCTCTGCATTCATCCCTGTTTTAGTGAGTATCACACCTTGATGCACTTCTGATATGGTATGAATGCGATATGACGCTGATACTCAGAAATAAATGCAACAAACAGACGCTCAGTGTAATTATAAGGCCCGTAGATCTGTAAATAGTAGTATGTAAGTGGAAACGGGTGTAATATAAGTGGAAAATTATTAAGTAAGTGTATAAATATGATCTAAGTGGAAACATACCTAGCGAGGGTATTTTGATGCGATAATCTGATGCTCAGTGGAATAGATAAGGCCAGTAAATATGTAAATATTAGTATGAAAAATGCAGACGGGTGTAATATTTGTTGCAATATTTGTAAGTGCTGAAATTTTTTCTAAGTCAAAATATTCCTAGCAAGTGTATATAAGTGCGATTTTCTGATGCTCATTGGAATAAATAAGGACCGTATATATGTAAATAGGAATATACAAGTGGAAATGGGTGTACTATAAGTGGGAAAATTAGTATGTAAGTGTATGAGTATTATCTTAGTCGAAACATTCATTGCGAGGGTATTTTGGTGCGATATTCTGACGCTCAGTTGAATAAATAAGGCCAGTAAATATATATTGTGCAGTAGTGGGTGTAAATGGGTGTAATGTAAGTGGGGAAGTATATTTGGAACTGAAGAAATAAAATAGAAGTTGAAACACAAGTGGTAGAGATTGTGCTTGCTACATGAATATGTGCTAGCATTTCGCTAAATGCCCTCGTAATGAATGTAAATACTTGAAAACATTTACAGTGGTGGAGAAAAGGTTCATTGTAAAGAAAACAATACTATGAAAGTGATAAAACAATATGGTATGTTGAAATATGAGTCATAGCGAGTGCGCTGAGTAAGCAGATGTGCGATATAGTTGTGCTACATGTCATCGTAATGAATGAAAACAACTGAAAACATTTACAAACAGTACAAAATGGTAAAATGGCATTGAAACAGTTGTATACAAGTAGAAAAAATTATATGTTGACGGAAACAAGAAACTTAGCACATAGCGTGTTACCACTCTGACCCAACTCGCTATGCTTGCGTGAAGGTACAATGCTTATTTTTCATATATATGTTAATGAAAACCATTATATTGTTATTCTTATTGTTTATTAGTTCAAATTCAATAAATGTAGAGGTGTTGTTTGTGGTTTCTCCCAAAATTACCTCCTATAGAAAACGTGAGCACCTCACACAGATAACTGGTGCGTGGGACCTCACCTGTTCCGACCACTTATGGACCACGGTAAGCCCTTTCTTGGTGATTTTCCTTTGTTTCTCAACAAAAGCGGAAGATTTAGCCAAAAAAAAAAAAAATAGCTCGGGATTGGGGGGTGTCGGAGGTGTGAAATAGCTCGGGACGTGACGGCTTGTGTACTGTACTGACAATAAATGGCAGTATGGATTCAGTATTTAACAACAATAAAACAACTGCTGTTAGGCGAGGTTTGTTGTTCCTGGCACCACTTGTCTTTTTAAAATCCATAAACATCATAACATCAGTGTATTGGCCATTTCGCTATGATAAATCCATCCTGCAGTGAATATAATCGTCTGGTGGTAGGAGGAACAGAGCAGCAAAAATGTAAAAATAGTAAAAGGTATAATGGAGAATGTGTATAATCCTTTAGTGCAGGGGAGTCTTTTGTGATGTTAGTGAAATGATCTAGTCATGATAAGAATAAAGTAGAAAATAAGGCCATCCCACTGAATTTCTGAACGCTGAATGGATTTTTTTTTAGCTGACATTTCAGTCCAATGACGTTCGTTTCGTATGTTTATCCATGGCCAAAATATTTCTTACGAATTAAAGGAGACTGCTTGTGGTGACGGAGTGAGTGCAAGGTATGTATATTTTCTGTACTGTAAAGTCTCTCCTGAGATGAGTATCATCTGGTGGTGGCGTATATGAAATTTAAAATGTATTACTGTCATTAACAGTCAGCCTAAGTGTGTTGGTAATTATTGAAAACTGTAAAGATAGGGGCTGACGCCATGATGGATATAGCTGTGGTGCTCATTTCCCTATCTTTAGCAGGTGATGAGTTAACCCACTACCTTGTGTCATCTGTTGTACCAGCTACTTCCCTTAGTTGTTACCAGAAATATTCATTTTACCTTCCGCTCCACAAATGGAAGATGGGCACTGGAGTCGAGTGGCGCCAGCTCTGTCCACCAGAAATCGACCCCTAACTTTACGAGACTACTAGTTAGTTTATACTAATATGAAGTGGTTATCTTAGTTATCTTGAGATTACCTTTAACATATGATAACCACAACACACACATACACACACACACACACACATATATATATTGTTACATAGCCTATGATTTCATCATCCTTTGTGTAATTCTAACGTTCAGTGTGCTGCCTGTTTGATCACGAGCGTGTTCTGCCTCATTCCCCCCCTTCTACCGTTATAGTAGAGTAAGTCGTCCTTTCTATTGTTCAGTGCGGGATTCTCAACTCTTTGTCCCCATGGCTTTATTTGCGCGTCCTTCTTACAAGTTGTATCAAGCTCTGCTGGCCCCTATATAATGAGCTCAGTCTCTGCATCATTGCCACTTAGATCTACTCCTCATTTTGTTCACATCTCTGTCCTCCCCTGTACAGGTATTATTGTGAGTTCTCAGGAAGTCTCCAACCATCTAGCAGCTGTGTAATTTGAGTATAAGTGTTATTGCATTTTGTTCTTGTACTGTATAGCATAAGTTGTTAATTCGTAGGCCTAGTGATATTTTGTGATTCATTTGAGTGGATGTTAGCCATCATTAATAATATTTTGTATCTGTAATAATTTATCTTACATTAACTGTGCATTACCCAGTGTGTTTTCATTTTATCACGGCTGACTTAGATAAATATACTCTTGCTAATTTCGTGTTAATAGAGGCTATTGCAGTTAACCATATATTTAACCTGTTTTTTGCCATTACGTTATCCTTATGAGTCCTGAATGTTTTGTTGTTAGTTTGAGCATTAAACTTTAACTTGTAATTTTACCTAACTCTTTGTTTTGAACCTGGAACTTTACAGGACAGTATTGATTTTTAGTATTCTCACTTAAAGTGTACATTATCTTTCTCTGTTCCGTAACATAAATTTGGCGACCTCTCATCAGGATATTCAGGATATTATCATAAGGATATTGTTTGATATTTTGTGACTGTGATTTATTCATGATGTCTACTATTCCTACACTTGATGAAGCCAAAGATTTTTTGTCAAATGTGCAAACAGTGTGTGATGTAGAAAACAGAACAAAGAATGAACTTAAGCTTGTTGCTCAACAATTGGGAATTGCAGTTCACTCTCATCATTCTAAAGATCAAATTGTTGGCATGATTAATAAAAGCTTGTTTAATGTAACTCCTCCAAATGAGCAAACGCAGATTGAATTAGCTAAGTTACAGCTAGCCCTGCAGGAGGCTCGTGTTAAGGAGGCTGAATTTCAAGCACGTGCTAAGGAGGCTGAGTCTCAGGCTAAGGAGGCGGAGTCTCAGGCTAAGCAGGCGGAGTCTCAGGCTAGTATTCAGGAGGCTGAATTTCAGGCAAATGCTTGTATTCAAGAGGCACAGGTACAGGCTCAGGCACAAATTGAACTTGCCAGGATTCAGGCAGACAATGAGTATCGCATGAAACAAGGTGGAACTGGATCATCTAGCTCTGATGATTTTGATGTGGCTAAAAATGTTAAACTTGTCCCTCCTTTTAATGAATCTGATTTAACAAAGTATTTTCAGTTGTTTGAGAGGGTACCTACAGGTTTTAATTGGCCAAAAAAGTATTGGCCAATACTCCTTCAAGCTGTTCTCACCGGTAAAGCTCAAGTAACTTATGCATCTTTGCCTCAGGATCAATGTAATAATTATGATGTAGTTAAGAGCTTGATTCTTAAGGCCTATGAGCTTGTTCCTGAAGCCTATAGAGTAAAATTTAGGAGAACTTATAAGGAAGATAAGCAATCCCACGTTGAGTATGCAAAAATCAAAGAAGATTTGTTAGAGCAGTGGTTAAATTCTAAGAATGTGGATTCTGATTTTGGTAAATTTAAGCAGATGATTTTGCTGGAGGACTTCAAGAGGTGTATTTATAAAGATGTAAGCCTATATCTTGATGAGAAAAGAATAGATAATTTGTCTGATGCTGCAGTTTTAGCTGATGAATATGTTCTCACTCACAAGAGATATTCTAAAGAAAAAGGGAAACCTGAGAGTAAGTACGTTGCCTCTACTCAGAGTACAGGTAACAGGAAAGAGAATAAAGATGATGTTCCTCAGGAAGTAAATACCAGCTTCACCTCTAGATTTCAGAAAAGTAAATGTACATATTGTAGTAAGCTTGGTCATACTACGGAGAGATGTTTCAGGAGACAGCGTGATGTGAACAAAAAGGAGTCTTTAAATATTCAGTCAGTTGGTCTAGTGTCCACTCTTGAGAGTTCCCAGAATTCTTTAACTGAGTTAACTGAACCTGCTTTGAGGGGTAACTTAAATTCTCATGATGGAGCTCCTCTTTTGAGCAGTAACGTGGGTGACACTCTCAAGAGTTCATGTGCTAATTTCTTGTCTGATGGTTTTGTCAGTCCTCTGGACAGTAATGACAGGAAATCAGTTAAAATATATCGTGATACAGGTGCTTGCCAATCCCTTATGCTGACCAGTGTTCTAGGCTCTAATGTTAATTCCTCTGATGAAACTGTAATCTTACAAGGTGTAGGGAATAATTACTTCTCTGTCCCTCTGTGCAGAGTGAATTTAGAGTCTGGTTTTGTTAATGGTTCCGTTATGGTTGGGTTGGTTGAGACACTCCCAATGTCAGGTGTAACTTTTTTACTTGGAAATGATATTGGTGGAAGTCAAGTGTGTCCAGCTCCTCAGTTGTCTAGTGAGCCAGTGGCTGCGACCCAGGATTGTGGTGTCCCTGATGTGTTCCCTGCATGTGCTGTCACTAGGGCTAAGTCTAAAGTTACTGGTGATTTAGAGGATAATGATGATGATGATGTTATCCTAGCTGACACTTTTCTTGCTAATTTGGACCACTCACCAGATGAGGCAGTACCCCGTAGTGTTGATAATTTGTCTCGTCAAGAGTTGGTTGAGTTGCAGGTTGGTGACCCTGAGTTGAAAGGTCTAGCTAACTCTGCTTACAGTGAAAAAGAGTCAGCTGGTGCTTCTACTTGTTATTATGTAAAGTCAGGAGTACTTATGAGGAAGTGGAGACCCCCAACAGCATCAGCTGACTGTGAATGGGAGGTTGTACATCAAGTTGTCATCCCCCGTGTTTGTAGGCAGGATATCATTAGAGTGGCTCATGATTCCAGTTTGGCAGGACACCTTGGAGTGAGGAAGACTGTGGCACGCATTTTGAAACACTTCTACTGGCCAGGTATCTTCAGGGATGTTTCCTGGTATTGTAAGTCTTGTCACACCTGTCAAGTTGTGGGGAAGTGTAATCAGACCGAAAAGGTTGCACCTCTAGTTCCCATTCCTCCTTTTGAGGCGCCATTCACCCGTGTGTTGGGGGATATTGTGGGCCCTCTTCCTAAGACTTCTTCAGGATTTTCTTATGTGTTGACCCTGATTGATATGGCTACTCGTTACCCTGAAGCCATTCCACTTAGAAATATCTCAGCAAAGAACGTGGTTAAGGAAATGCTAGGGTTCTTCACAAAGTTTGGTCTGCCCAGGGAGGTACAGTCAGACCGGGGAAGTAATTTCATGTCAAATGTTTTCAAGCAGTCTCTGAAAGAGTTGGGCATCACCCAGATCACGTCTTCAGCTTACCATCCCCAGACCCAAGGAGCGTTGGAGAGATATCATCAAACACTCAAATCGATGCTCAAGAAATACTGTTTGGAACATCAGAAAGACTGGGATAAAGGTCTTCCATTCGTCGTATTTGCCGCAAGAGAATCTCCAAATGAATCACTGGGCTTCTCACCTTTTGAACAACTGTTTGGCCATGAAGTAAGAGGACCCCTTAAGCTACTCAAGGAATGCTGGCTGTCGGAGGAAGATGACGTCAACCTGCTGGAGTATGTGATGAAGTTCAAAGAACGGCTGTCCACTGCTTTACAGCTGGCGAGAGAGAATTTAGGAGCTGCTCAGGAGAAGATGAAGACTTGGTATGATAAGAAGTCCAGGTTACGCCACTTTCAGCCAGGAAATCAGGTTTTGATTCTGCTACCGGTTCATGGGCAACCTCTTCAAGCCAAGTTTAGTGGTCCTTATTTTGTGGAGAAGAAACTCAGTGATGTCAACTATGTCATCGCCACACCAGATCGTAGAAAGAACAAGCAACTTTGTCACATCAACATGCTAAATTTATATCACAGGCGGGACGAAAATAACCCAGTCTGCACTGTAGCTGTTCCACCCGAGTCTGCAAGTGAAGTTCTCCCATGCAGCATGAGCCTGAGTGATAGTTTGGGGAAGAATCCTGATATCATGAATGATCTCCAGACAAAGCTTTCTCATCTACCTCCCGAGGAAAGGCAGGAGTTTTCGGCATTACTGCAGGAGTACTCGCAAGTGTTCTGTGCTACTCCAGGAAGAACTACTGTGTTGATGCTTGATGTCGATGTTGGAGAGGCAAAGCCAATTAAACTGCCTCCTTACCGTGTGAACCCAGTGAAAGTTCCTCTCATCCAGAAGGAGCTTGGCTACCTGTTGGACCACAAGATGATTGAGCCCTGTCAGAGCGAGTGGAGTTCTCCTGTCACTCTAGTCCCTAAGCCAGGTGAGTCACAGCGGCTTTGCATCGACTACAGACGTGTTAATCAGATAACCAAAACAGACACCTACCTTCTCCCTCGTGTGGAAGATTGCATAGACAAGATCGGAAAGGCTAGGTACATAAGTAAGTTTGATTTGTTAAAGGGATACTGGCAAGTACCTATGACTGAACGTGCTAGGGAGAGCTCATGTTTTGTAACACTAGGAAAGACTTTTGCATGTTCCGTAATGCCATATGGTATGAAGAATGCACCAGCCACATTTCAGAAGCTCATGAATGTTGTAACAGGGTGTGTTGTTTATATTGATGATGTATTAATCTTCAGTGACAACTGGAAAGATCACCTATGCCATGTCAGTAAATTTCTTGAGCGTTTGGTTCAGGCTAATCTTGTAGCTAATTTATCAAAGTGTGAGTTTGGTCAAGCTAAAGTTCAGTATCTTGGATATGTAATTGGTGATGGACATGTTGCACCACCAGGAGCTAAGGTTCAGGTTATAAGTGATCTTCCCAGACCTAAAAGTAGGAAAGAGCTACAAAGATTTTTGGGAATGGTAGGTTATTACCGGAGATTTGTTCTTAACTTTTCTATTCTTGTATCACCACTTACTGACCTACTGAAAAAGGGAGTTAAATTTGTTTGGACCGATAACTGTGAATCCTCTTTCACCAAACGTAAAGCTATCCTATTAAGTCAGCCAGTGCTCGCTACTCCAAATTTTGCTAAGCCTTTTAAGATGGCTGTTGATGCAAGTGATACAGGAGCTGGGGCTGTTTTGCTGCAAGAGGATGATCAGGGTATTGAACATCCTGTATCTTATTACAGTAAGAGGCTCACTCCACCTCAAAAGAACTACTCAACTATTGAGAAAGAGCTTTTGGCCTTGATTTTGGGTTTACAGCATTTTTTCATTTTATTTGTGTTCTGGTTTTGACCCCATAGTCATGTATACCGATCATAACCCACTGAAATTCCTTAGTAAGTTTAAAGATAAAAATCAGAGATTGACAAGATGGAGTCTACTTCTTCAGGAGTATTCATTAGACATACAACATGTCAAGGGGAAAGAAAATGTTATTGCAGATTGCTTATCTAGACTTCAGACAGATTTTTTAGAGTAATAAGAAATTTCCTTTGTAAATTTCTTTTTATTTGTGGGGAGGTGTTACATAGCCTATGATTTCATCATCCTTTGTGTAATTTTAACGTACAGTATGCTGCATGTTTGATCACGAGCGTGTTCTGCCTCAGTCCCCCTTCTACCGTTATAGTAGAGTAAGTCGTTCTTTCTGTTGTTCAGAGCAGGATTGTCAACTCTTTGTCCCCATGGCTTCATTTGCGCGTCCTTCTTACAAGTTGTATCAAGCTCTGCCGGCCCCTATATAATGAGCTCAGTCTCTGCATGATTGCCACTTAGATCTACTCCTCATTTTGCTCACATCTCTGTCCTCTCCTGTACAGTTATTATTATTGTGAGTGCTCAGGAAGTCTCCAACCATCTAGCAGCTGTGTGTAATTTGAGTATAACTGTTATTACATTTTGATCTTGTACTGTATAGCATAAGGTGTTAATTTGTAGGCCTAGTAAGGTTTTTGTAATTTATGTAAGGTTCTTATTGTCAGCCATCATTAATAATATTTTGTATCTGTTATAATAGATCTGGCATTCACTGAGTATTATCTGGTATCTCATTTTAACAGGGCTGACTTAGATAAATTTACTCATGCTAATTTTGTGTTAATAGAGGCTATTGCAGTTAACCATATATTTAACCTTTTTTTTGCCATTACATTATCCTTATGAGTCCTGAATGTTTTGTTGTTAGTTTGAGCATTAAACTTTAACTTGTAATTTTACCTAACTCTTTTATTTTGAACCTGGACCTTTACGGGACAGTAGTGATTATTAGTATTCTCACTTAAAGTGTACATTATCTTTCTCTGTTCCGTAACAATATATATATACAATTTGGAGCCTCTGTGGTACTGTGGTAAAGTGTGCGTTTTCGTACACTGAAGAATGAGGGTTCGCGTCCCGCCAGTACAATAAACTTTGGGAACGTTCTTCTGGCCACGTACTGCTTTGGCGGACATAAGGGGTGCTGTGGCTGGACCAATGTCGCATACTATAAAGTATGCTTGCACCCAGTTGGCTTGCGCGGGCTGGTTACACTTGGTTCACAGACTACACACATATCCAAAGCCACTCCAACACTACAATTATACTTACAAGCACTTCACACACTACATACAATCTCTACCAGACAGCCTAAGCCACTTGGCAGAGATACACTGGCTGTATCGTCCCCACTTCGGTCGGGATAGGCCAGTCCTGCAGTGGACATTCAAACGGCTGATGAGATGAGATGAGATATAAATACAACGTAATATATGTTATACATAGTATATTAGGTATGCCTTCTGACGTTAAGCTATTTTGTTCCTTTAAGTAGTATTGCAAATATTCTAGGTGGAGAACTTTTTCCATACAGTGTTGTTTGTCAGGGGTAGGCAGGGATCCGAGCAGATTATGAGTATTGAAGCTTGTTAACTTAAGGAAGGTAAATTATTTAATGCAAAAAGTTGTACAGTAACTGAACTCCATAGATCAAAAATCGTTTATGCGCTAACTTGGACTCCAGGAACATATGGTTGACCCACAGTTACCTCTGCGAACGAAGTTAGAGGAGGTTATGTATTCACCATGTTTGTCTGGCTGTTTGTCTGTCTGTCTGTCCACACGATATCTTAAAAGTTCTAAATGAAATTCAATGAAATTTTGTGGAAGGGTGGGCCATGGGCCAAGGAAGAAGTGATTAAATTTTGAGGCAGATCTAGATCCGTAGTATCCCGCACAATATCTCCAAAGTTTCTTGATGAATTTCGATGAAATTTTATGGAGTGGTGGGTCATGGACTAAGAAAGAATTGATTAAATTTTTAGGGCGATTCCGGATCCGGATACAGATCCTTTTTAATGGCAATGGCATTGGCGGAGGTGTACGCTTTCTGATTGGTTTCTTAGTTTGCATTGTGTTCACAGCTCACTCGAATGACGCAAATCCCTTTTTTCCCCCCAGCCTGAGTTTAGTACCTATGCCCTGCAAAACACATGAATATTGCCTATAGGCCTAATACTGTAAAAGGGTTCACAACACGGGCTTCAGAGTGTGCCAGTGCTGGGACCTACACATGTGGATAATAAAACCCTAGACAAACATGAAGCCTTTCTCTCCAGCACACTTCGAATACACCATCGTGAGCAAATGTTCTCCGACAGTCCTGTGCCAATATTGTGTCCTGCTATCCATAGTTCCCAATCCTTCCCAAGCAACAGAGAATAGCCATTCATTTCATGCTCTTATTCACTGAGCATCATATTGGCATCACAAAATTAGATAAATAAAAGCCCATGTAACGCATTTCATTGCTACAGCCGGGAAAAGAGTGTTGGTAAACTTTTGCTCATGGGTACCATCTTAGTTATTGATGTATAAATTGGTGGTAATCAATGTATTAGCAGCTAAAAGTTAAGCCATGTAAGTAGCATCACGAGGTATGGAAAGAACATACAAAGTGTAAGGTAATGTCTGTTCTTTTATTGTTTATTATCAATGTCATGCTAGTATATAATGAAGTAAAGGAGTCTGTTCTTATAAGATTTCCCTTGTTTCAGGTAGTAATTTGCACAGTACTTCTGTCTACGTATGCAGGTACAATTTTTTTCCACCATAGTTTGTTCCCACTGAAGTCTGGTTAGCCATATCACTAACTTCTTCACATACCTTTTGATATTTGGATCTCTAGCACATAAGCCCACCCGCGGCTACACCCTCTAAATGTTGACTCTTACCTACCGGTTTTACCCTGGGGACCTGTTCCCGTACTGACAACAGACGACATGAATTTATTTTCCCCTTACACCTATATTTCTCTCAGGACGTATTCCTCCTACCCTCCCATTAGTCTATTTTCCCATGGACCTCCTTTCTACGTGGACCTACTTTTCCTTGTAAATTACTTTCTGGCATTCACGAGTTCTGTGGGCAGAACATGTTTCTCTAGTCTTTACCTATGCGTTGATCTCATTTTGAACCTATATTTCATGTCGAAAAGCCTTGTTTCAGATGGACCTAATTTCACTGTGAACTTTTTCCCCAAGGGATATTATTACTTTCAGGGAAGCACGAAATTAATGGAAAAGATATTCTGATCTATATTTACGTGTTTAATCTGATTTTGACCAATTACTTTTTACCGAAAGCATTGTTTCAAAATTCCACGTAATCATTATAAAATCATAAGAAAAACTCTCCCTTCAAAACTGGGAGTGGTATGCCTCCTTGACCCGTCCCCCTAGGTGATATTAACTATCGAGGCCGCCACCACACCTAACCTTGAAAAGCAACTTACTTAAGAGAAAGGTTGCTGGTCCGGGTTAGTCGAGCGAGTGAGGAGTAAACATCTCCGGTTGACATGACGACCGTGCGTATTTTTCATTTATATTTTTCACAGCCCACATTCCAGTTCTATTAATAACTTCAGAAGAAAATGGTACAGCAAAAAATTTGTTATTGCTGGGAGGAACTCAACGAAAACACATACCTGCGTAACCTTTGACCGTGAGATAATATATATATATATATATATATATATATATATATATATATATATATATAGATATATTTTTTTTTGAGCCTTTGTGGTACAGTGGTTCGCGCCCCGCCAGGATAATAAACTTTGGGAGTGTTCACCCGGCCACGTACTGCATTGGCGGACACAAGGGGTGCTGTGGTTGAACCAGTGTCGCATACTATAAAGTATGCTTGCACCCAGTTGGCTTGCGCGGGCCGATTACACTTGGTTCACAGACTACACACACATCCAAAGCCACTCCAACCCTACAATTACACTTACAAGCACTTCTAACCCTACATACAATCTCTACCAGGCAGCCTAAGCCACTTGGTAAAGAAACACTGGATGTATCGCCCCCACTTCGGTCGGGATAGGCCGGTCCTGCAGTGGATACCCAAACAGCTGATGATGACATATATATATATATATATATATATATATATATATATATATATATAGAGAGAGAGAGAGAGAGAGAGAGAGAGAGAGAGAGAGAGAGATAAATAGATAGATAGATAGATAGACATAGATAGATAGATTCCCCCTGGATATTTTTTACTTTTGGAATTTTTTCCATGTGTACTTATTTTCCCAATGGATCTATTTTTCTCTCGGAACTAATACTCCCATGACCCAATTTCCCCAAGGACTTATTTTCACCAGGGATCTTTTCACTGTGAACTTATTTTTGCCATGGAACTGTTTTACCTTTGGAACTGTTTTCCACCGTGGATCTGTTTTCCCAGTGGACCTATCCCCTTAATGGATATAATTTCCCCATAGATCTCTTTTATCCATGGCCCTTTTCTACCCAAAGATGTATTCCCAAGGACGTACTGTAGTATACTCATGGATCTAATTTACCAAGGACCTGTTTTACCCATGAACCTAGTTTACCAATGGACTTATTTTACTCATTTATCTTTTATACTCATGGAGCAGTTTCACTCATGGACCTATTTTACCCACTGTTATTTTACACATAGACTATTTTTGCATATGGACCTATTTTACCCACAGACCTGTTACCCATGGGCTTATTAGTCCATAGACCTAGTTTCCTAATGGACTTTGTTCCCTGATGGACCTATTTTCCATCATGAACCTAATTTCCCCAATGACTGAATATTTCCACTCCACTGGCCTATGTACTCTCTTGGACCAGTTTTTCCCATGGAGCCATTTTATTTCTGGAACCTATACTCCTTGTAGACCTGTTTTCCTTCATGGACATAATTTTCCTCATTGTGAATCACCCACTCTAAACTTGAACTTATTTTCCCCTGTGGACCTATTTCCCCCATGGACCCAGTTTTGCCTACTGTGCCTGTTTTCCTACTTGGGCCAGTTTCTTCAGGGACATACTCCCCACAGATCTATTCCCGCCATGGACCTACTCATAACATCGACCTCATCCCCAAGGACCTATTTTCCTGCTACCTACCCACCCATCGAAGCTATGTCGCCCTGCCCTTCCATCCAGCCAACATGTCGCCTTGCCCCTGTCCATTCACCTACCCATGACACCCTGCCCATCCATCTGCCCACTCACGTACCCGCATATTCACCAACCTTAACCAGCAGGATGATTACCAAGTTTCTACACACACACACACACACACACACACACACACACACAGCACAGCTGCTTCCACTGTTATGATAATGATGCAGTTCACTCATTATATTAATTTCCCCACAAATATGGTTCTTCAAATATTTGTGTTGAAACCATTCTTCATCCTTTTCTGTGATAAAATGACGCATGTCGAGGGCTGTCTGTGTCGTAGCTCCTCATTTTCACTGGGTTTTCCATACATAAGTTTGAAACCCCAGAATGTAAAAACGTCATTCACAACAAATGCACTAGGTTAGGTTACGTTACGTTAGATTAGGTTAGGTTAGTACAGTTCTTACCCTGTCCCTGGACCCGGAACCACGAGCAAACTTAAGATGAATTCCTTCTCATAACTTATACATTGGTTTGCTGGAACAATAAGTCATGTGGGACGGCTCTACACTCTTCTTACCATGTCCTTCTGTCAGAACTAATAAACTGCTCAGGAAGATTTTCCTCCCTTAAGTAAGATGTCAGTTTTCTAAAAGAACAGGGGTCATGGGATATTTTACACTTTCCATGTCTTCCCTGTGAAAAACTAATCGTAGTTACCAGAGGCAGTCTATCGGAAACTTAGTGAATCCCCACCCTACTTCTATCACACGATGTGCCGTATACTCGTCTGCTCAGGAGACTTATTAGCATCCCTTGCTTGTCATTTTATATCTGCCTAGCAAGCCCTCCACTCTGAAGTGTTTTCCATATTTTATCCTAATACCTCCCACACCATGATTTAACACTACCCCAACAGTGTTGTGACATTTTTCCTCAAGTCAATTTTATTGTTCTTTGTTTTACTGGACTGGTTAAAAATAGTTTCTTTTACGCTTTCAGTGCAATAGGTTTTTCAATACGTGTCTAAAATGAGCAGAAATATGGTAAAAAAAAAAAAAAAAAGTCAGCAAAGTGTGTGAGGTAATAGTCTCCTAGTAGAAAGGACGATAAGGGCAAGCCAATCTAACAAGTGTATTTCGACAAGTTTATCTTAACGGGAATAAAATCGCCTGGAGGCAGCATAAGATATAGAATAACTCACAGTATTCAGGGGGTTAATTCAACTTAGGAAAGTCTCATCTGAATTATATCGCCTGATATTAGTGAAAATCGAATACCAGAGTTGTCTCGAGCTTAAGCGGGTTAATGAGTGATACATCTAATACTTGTAGCTTGAAAATTCCGAATCTGAACAAAATCATATGGTGGGAACAAGAATAAATGCTAATAAGACAACAGCAGAATGAAGGAGCTCAGGTTAACTTTATCGCCTTCACCAGGAGAAGCTGCCGTAACCTGAATTAAGTCGTAGATAACGAGGATGGATTATGAAAGGCATCAGTGTACTGAAAATGTTAATGCTTTCAAAACATTGATATATACTTTTGAATGTATTTTTACTTTCAGCAGACGATTCTATGCTTTAATAATAGAAAAAAAAAAAAAAGACGTGTAGCAGTGAAAGAGTCACTTAGAGGTATATAAATCCTTTCCATGTTGATAAGTCTCCGCGAAATTGAATAATATCGCCTTGAAGTAGCAACAATGGCATAAGTACAAAAGTACGGGATGTGGGAGCTTCAGGGCCCTTCAGTTAATAACCATGGTGTGGCGCGGTGTGTAGTGTGGTGCGTGTGTGGAGGGGTGATTTGTGTGGAGTGGTACGAGAAGGTACTATGATGTGTTGTGTCGTGCAGTGTGTGTGGGGAGGGATGATTTGTGTGGAGTGGTGCGATAAGGTGCTATGGTGTGTTGTGTAGTGTGATGCGTGTGGGGAGGGATGATTTGTGTGGAGTGGTGCGATAAGGTGCTATGATGTGTAGTGTGGTGCGTGTGGGGAGGGGTGATTTGTGTGAAGTGGTGCGATAAGGTGCTATGGTGTGTTGTGCAGTGTGGTGCGTGTGGGGAGGGACGATTTGAGTGGGGTGGTGCTAGAGGGTGCTATGGTGTGCTGTGTAGTGTAGTGTAGGGTTGTGTGTCATAACTCCGTTAACTGACACTTAGTTTCCGAAAACCGTCAGTAAGAGACAGGCTGACAGCGTCACACCTAGAAACGCCTTCACATCTGAAAAAGCACATCATAAGACTGAAAGGTTAAAAGACAGCGTGGAAACATGTGAAAAAAAAATGTGGTGAAAAAATTTGCATAAGAACCCACTCTGCAGCGCCACACAGCCTCGCTCCATATGCAAATATTCGTTGCTTTTTCTGGCAAAAAGACCTCATGGAAATCTGTGTGGAGTTTTAGATTTTTCTTCATTTTTTAAATGGGGAAATATTGTCACTCTTTTACCGTGTTTATTTCTGGGAAGGTAGATATATTTATCAGGTATATTTCCTCTTGTTATGCCTTAGTCATTAGTTAACATTACTGTATTGTATCTATATTTACCCTGTCATACAATTGTGTCGGTAATGCAGATACCAGCAATGATTTATGTGAACTATTTTTTACTTTTCTTTGGTTACAGATGGTGTTACTAGTCACTGTAATAGTAAGACTGTTAAAACGATAAAAAGTTTGGCAACTGTAGCTCACCTGACTTCAGGTAACGCAGTGACTACGCATGGGTTTAACTGTCCCAAGGCACGGCGTTACGTACTACACAACACAGCGTGCATATGTAAAGTTAATGCATTATCATAGTGTTTACTGTTCTTTCATATGGCCCCACCGATACATCGTAATAACATCACAAGTATCACCATAGCACTAACTCCACTGGCGGTGTCACTACTGTTTCAGTCCCGTCACCAGGTGGCTTGTGAGAGCTGCAGAGAAACAGCCCTCCTATGGTGTATGGTAGCTCGACTACAGGGCCTCGGGACTGGTCTTTCAAATTATGTCCAGCGTCTGATGCATTGACATTGGAATGCAGCTGAGAGAGTGAGAGGGATTACGTACGACATCAAGATATCCGCACCTCAGGCTCCTATTACCAAATGCAAGTGACTGTTTCCAGAGGAGTTTTAAGTGCATGAAAGTCCAGACTCTAAGAGGACCAAGTGGAATGTGAAACTAAATCCCTGTGTTTCTGAGAAAGTGTGAAAGTGCCTGAAAGTGCCTCGTAGTTAAAGGATCAAGTAATGTGTAAACGTGCTTGACTTTATTCCTAAAATAGTGTAGAACTGCCCAAGTGTGTTTCCAGGAGAATGTGAAATTGACTGAAATTGATAGACAAACATAATGCCAAGTCATGTTTGGGAGTATGCCTGGGATTCCATTCAAGAGAGTGTGAAAGTGCGACATAGCTGGAGAACCAGTTATTGTGAGAAAGTGCTTGACTGTGCACCAAGGAGAGACTGCGAAAGCTCCTAACTTAAGAAAGTGTGAAAAGTACTTGTGTGTACAAGGGGTGTAGAAAAGCCCAAGAGAGTATATGAAAATGCTTGGTGGGAATCCTATGAGTGTGGAAGTCCATGGACGTGTTAGGTAGGTGGAGGAAAACACAGAAGAGTGTGCGAAAGTTCCTGTGTTATCGTGGGAGGGTGAAAGAGCGTCATATTACTGAGTGGAAGGAGGAGCGCCAAAAACAGTGAGAAACTGCGTAACTATGAATAGTATTTTAAGTGGCATTAGAAATTTTTTTAAGTTCTCTTCCTCGGCAACTTATTCTGCACACTATACATCAGTATCATCTAATATGTTTCAAGAAGAAATTACGTTTGTATTAAAAATATATAAATATTATAGACAATATCAAGGTGTTAGAGGCACAGTAAAACGGTAATTAAAAGTGCCAAAATACCTGCAGTGTAAAAATATTGTCCAGTCTCTTTAGGGGTGTGTGAGGAAGGTGCCTTAAAGTTTCACCGTACTCAGTAGACTCAAGCATTGTGTGAAGCTGCTTAACTGAGCTAGGCAACCATGAATACCAGAGGGCATACAGGCCCAGCTTCATCCCTAATGCTCCACCATTACGGTCACCTTGGAAATCTGGTGCTTAGCTTATGGGCGCTTACTGAGGCCATTAGGCGCCTTAGCATGGGAGGTTCAGAACAGGCGGAGGCAATTGTTGTTTGGTTACAGTGCTTTACGTAATCTCTACCCACCTTGTTGGAGATGCGTTTGGGCTTAAGACTGGATGAAGTGGGGCTCTGATTGATTATTTTATTTCTGTTGTTACCTCAAGACTCTATTTAGGCAATTGCTGTTGGGCCTTATATTCTCAGCCATACCATGACGTCTTTTCATTACATTCTTGCCACAGCCAAACAGTCCTATCCAGTTTCAACCCGACATCTTTCAACTCAACAAAATCTTCCACAGGAGCATCCTCTAATTTTTAACAATATCCATCTCAATTTTGCATCGTCTTTAAACATACTTGGGGCTTCATTTTCTCGGGATTTTTCTTGGAAAGACTATATTACCTCTCTTACAAAATCTATCTATCTGTCATTGCCAGACGTCTTAATCCCGTAAGGGGTGGCCACACACAAATCGCCTCCATGCCGCCCTGTCCCCCGCCATTTCACTGCCCTGCTCCCAGCTCACACCACCCTCTCTCATATACCTCTCCACTCCATCCCTCCATCTCATCCTTGGCCTCCCTCTCCCTCTCCCCTACTCCACCTCACTCACATACATTCTCCTCGTCAGTCTCTCACTCTCCCTCCTCTCCACATGGCAAACCACCTCAGTGTGTTTCTCCTAACGCTTCCTATCATATCCACATCCACACCACAACGCTCTTTCACTTCCTCATTTGTCAGTCTGTCTCGCCATGTGACTTTACATGCTCCTCTCAAATAACTCATTTTCACTGCTCCCACTCTAGACTCCTGTCCCTCCGACAACAACCAAGCTTCACTTCCATACGTTAGAGTTGGTATCACAGTAATCTCATACAGTAACTTTTTCACTTCCATGCTCACTTCCCTATGTTTTATAATTGCTTTCAAAGAACCAGCAACCTTTCTTCCTTGTTGTACCCTTTCAGACATCTCATCCTCTAAACTTCCATCCTTTTCTCATCACACTAACCAAGTACTTAAATGCACTCACAGTTTCCATTTTCTCCTCATCCAACCTCAGGTACATTCAGTGACTTAATTTCTCTCGAAGACCGTAACTACATTCATCTTTAGATTCCGTTTCTTACACACTATTTCAAACTCATCCACCAAGTCTTGCAGTTCCCTTTCGTCATCAGTTAACAACACAGTAGCATCTGCAAACAACAGTACAAGGAGTTTCCAATCACTGCCCTCTCTCATTAGTGCTGCTCCGACATCCACTGCCCTACCTTGTATCTCTTTTATAACTTCATCCATACACGGATTGAACAACCATACACGGATTGAACAACCATGGAGGCATGACACATCCCTGTTTCAATCCGACCTTCAAATAGAAAAATACTCTAAGTTCACTATTCACACGCACTGCATCCCCAGCACCCTCATACATACTCTTCACGGCATCCAACAACTTCCCATCTACTCCATTCTTAATACTTTCCAGAATCCGTTTCTATCCACCCTGCCTTCTTCAAATCCATGAAGGCCACATACAACTTCTTTCCCTTCTCTAGAAACTTCTTTCCTAAAGATCTAAGAATGAATATTTGATATACACAACCTCTTCCCTTCCTAAAACCTCCCTGTTCTTCTCCAACTAATTCCTCTGTTATTTCCCTAACTCTTTCAATAATTATCCTACCATATACTTTTCCCATTACACAAAGAAGACAAGTACCCCAATGATTACCACACACTTCCTTTTGCCCTTTTCCTCCGTACTGAGAAATAATTATACCTGACTTTCAATCCTCCAGGACTCTACCTTCCTCCCAGGCCAATCTGCACATCTTCCACATCCATTCTACTACTATCTCTGCCCCATGCTTCAACATTTCACCACACACTCCATCAATTCTTGGGGTTTTCCCAATTTTGACTTTCTTCATTGCTTCCACAACTTCCATCCTACTGTTTTCTTCCTCTCTTCATAAAAAATGCTCCCCCAAAATTAGGTGTGCTACGCCGACTCCGTGCCTTCTTTTCCCCTGCACAGTTGTTGACTTTATACACGGGTTTTATTCGCCCCTGTGTAGAGTACAATTCTCATGTGTGGGGGAGGCTTCCCACATATAGCTCTTCTCAACAAGGTGGAGTCAAAGGCTTTTCGTCTCATTAACTCTCCTCCCTTTACTGGCTCCCTTCAACCTCTGTCTCTTCGCCGCACTGTTGCATCTTTGTCTACTTTCGCAGCTTCAATGTTCACTTCACCTTTTAACTGTCTGCTTGCATCCCTCCATCACTACATTTGGCGCGTAGCACCCATCTAACAATAGATTCTCATCCCTTTTATGTTCAGGTCTATAATATAAGAGTTAACTGTTCCTCATAGTCCTTCCTGTAGGCAACAGGACAACTCTGGAACTGTCTCCCGCTGTCTGTATTTCCTGCTTCCTACGATCTCCAGTCTTTCCAGCTCAGTGTGTCCAGGCATCTCCAAATGAACGGATCTTAAATTTGGCCCCCTGTTATCTTGTTTTTGTTTTTTCTTGGAGGGAACAATCTTGTTGGCTCTTGGCCTTTTGTTCCTTCTTGCATTAAAAAAAAAAAAAAAAGTTTAGGAGTGAATTTTACCAGTATTGGAGTTATCGAAAGCTACATCTAATTCCTCCTGTGTGAAAAATCTTGTCGGAGCTGAAATAGTGTGGCGTTTACAAGAGTGAACTAAGATAGGAAAACATAGCAGGCTTCTTAATGCTTCTTCCATTGTGATATATTTTGCATGTTACACCTTTCTTACCTTATTTATTTTAGTGAAGCGTATTATATTCATACTAGAAATACACAAATAGTAAAAGAGAACACCATGGTGTAATGTACGTTATAAATCGCTAAGGAGGAGGGGTTATGGAGTGTCCTGTGCCATTCAGATTACGACCCTGAGAGTTTTAAGGGCGTTAGCAAGGAAGGTTGGGAGCAGGCAAATGTTGTCTGGCCAAAGCTTTTAAAGTCTCTCTCTCTCTCTCTCTCTCTCTCTCTCTCTCTCTCTCTTCCTTGTTGTTTTTCCATTAGACCCTGAGAGTGAAATCATTCTTGCACATTCAGACAGGTTTATTTCAGGCGGATTAATTCAACTCGGGGGAGACTTCTGCAAATACAGTGGTTAGATATAGCCTTCATTTACACATTCAGTTTTAGGACGGGCTCTTATGCTGAATAAAATCGCATAGTAGTAGTAGCAAAAATACTTTAATATAGGATAAAATGGAGCTTATAATTTTATTCTTGGTACCATCTCACGTTTATCTTTAGCTAAGTTGAGAGCAGGTCTAGCCATCTATTGTTTAATCAGTGTTTAATCTCTTCAATCTTATGATGGACTGCTGATAAAACTGGGCGGAGGATCTGTCCGGGTATACAAACATACCTCAAGTCCTTCTTTATAGTACGAATATTGGATGGTGGCCTCTGGGAGTGGGACAACCTCAGTCTGAAAGCCATTGGTTGATGTGAGCCTGGGACCACAACAACAACACTCTCATGATGTACTCTGAATTGCTGTATCCTAACGATTCACTCAGCTTAGGACAGACATTTCGAACCTCAGGAGTTAGATTTAGCTTTCCCTTACACCTTCACCGCTATGGGGGTCTCCTAAGTTGAGTAAGATCAAGTGGGTGCTAGAACAGAATAAAAATTACGTCCTGGGAGTTAGGACGATGCATAATCTCTGCATTCCTTTTTGTTATTTCAATTTAGACTAAGACTGTGTGTATTCTTGCAAATTCCAGGCGATTATATTCAGCTCTGAAGAGGCTTTTCGAACTGAAGTTGAATAAAATCGTCCGAAAGTAGCAAGAACACATGCAAAATCCTCTGGATGAAAATCTGTAGGCAATCTGTTACCTTTGTCACCCGCTTATTTGAATCTATAATTGGCTTTTATTAAATAGCGACTATTTTTTTTTTCTGCTTCCGGGTGCGGGAATTAATGAAGGTCGTACGTAAACTTTCTTCAGCTGAATAAAATAGTTTGTATCTAACACTGAATAAATTCCTTCACTACGATGACATCATGTCTGGGAAAATTTATGCAACCTACTGATGATTGTACTTAGTTTAGGACAGAATTCTCGGTATAAAGGGTTAACAAAGAAAGTTTCCAGTTCACTTTCACTTTGAGAGTTTTCCAGTCTGTGTAATATGGTCTGCCAGTAACAACAATAAAATGGATAAGCGTCATTACGGGTGATACCGTGGAAAGTTGAGAGTAAGTGAAGGCAGCTGTTGTTTGTCTGTTATGAGTCCATATTATAATTACAAATCATAATAGATAAATAGACAAATAGATAGATAGACAGCTCTATGCGAGCCTGGGAATGGGAAATGATCTTGCAAGTTACACTGAGGAAGAGCTGACGACAGATTACGAAGTAGCCAGTCAGTTAGTTGTCAGCAATTCACCAGGTAAACAAAGCCTTGTTGACCATACACACACATACACACATACTCACACACAGGCTTCTAGAACTTTCCAATCACAGGGAACACACGTGATACGTCTCCTGTTTCACCAGAATTTAGGAAAGAGAGCTCAGAAGGAAGCTAGCCATAGAACAGACAGGTCGCAGGGAGAAGGGCTTAGCAACTTGAGAGAGGGACAGAGAGAGTGAGACAGGGAGATAGCTCCCGGGACTCTACTTTATACTTCGCTCTGTGTGAGAGACTTGTTAATATTTCCAAGACAAATAAAAATAGTTCCATACTATTCTTTACCTCTCCTTGTCACTGAATGACAAATGAGAAAGAAGATTATCTACTTACAAAGCTACTCAAGTATAACAACCGCTCGTCCACAAGTCTAATATATATATAACTTCTCTACAAGTAACTACAAAGTCTTTTATGACATTTGGTAGCAGCGAACGTATACGAACCTCGTCTACGAATCAACAGTAAATTCCTACAAAATATCAAGATTGAAAACAAGAATACCTCTCACAACCAACAACTTACAACCAGCTCCTGACAGTTCTCTCCAACCAGCCCCCTCCGTCTCCCCGATCATCACGCTAATGTAGAGGTGAAGAGGTCACAGGAAGCCTTGCAAGTAGTTTAACAATATATTGATACAAACAATCTTGACATTTCTATGACGAACCAGCGAACTACAACCATCTACAATCAACTACAAGTAACAACTCTATGAGTCGTCTGTATAATCTTCTACACGCACTTACAAGTAGCGGCAGTCTTCATCCTACAACGAGTAAATCACAAGAAAAAAAAAAAAAAGGACCAATAATACATCAAGTAAGAGAATAAAAAACAAACAAACGAAGAGTGAGACACGACTCATAACTCATAACCACCAGACCTCACCCTCCTCTCTCTGCTACATCCACCTAACCCCACCGCTTACGCAGGTGTGAAGAGGTCAAGACGACGAAGCAAATACCAAGTCCATATTCACAACTCATCTTACTCACTCATCTTCACTCAAGTTACTCATCGCTACTCATTCACTCACCACAGCTACCAGTGTGGGAAGTCAACGTCATCATGCATGCTTGCTGAAAAGACGCCACGTCAGTCAACTCACCACCTGCACCACCACTCACACCATTCCCACCACGGTAAAAATTAGTGAGTTACATAGTTACTTCATTTATACAATACACAGTGATAGACAATAAGCTTGTGCACAAACATATAAAACGTGCTGTATAGTTACAGCTTAAATACACATACTTACTTCAGTTATCTGCATAACTCAAGCACTAAATACTTGCACCAACAATAAATATTCTACACTGTATATATTCATTCATTTATTATAACATTTATTTACTACCAACGAGTGTTACCATTTATACCTACATAAAATACGTGTTGCATACATACAGCTATACATTATTATATCTACAAAGTGATAAAGAAAATATACCATCACGGTTACTCAGTGAGCGATTAAAAGAACTGTATTAAACATTTATTAATTAAAGCTACCTAGTGGAAACAGGTTAATTAATTTTCAAGGAAGACCAAAAAAAAATAAAAAAGGCCAACACAAATGACGTTAGCAAGAATGAACATCTTCAACACAATCGTGAAGACAAAGATTTCCACACAGTGCTGACACATATATTACCCACGATAGGTACAAGTGAACAAGTCAGTGTATATAGTTAATACTGTATATAGTGTATATATATTTTTTTTATATAAAATAACAAAATATGGGACTATATAATATCATTTTCAATAATATCTGTGCAATATAAACTAAACTTTAAAAAAGTATCCCAAGGAAATTAGCCAGTAATTATGCAACCATGAACAACATAGAAAAAGCATACACAAGCGAAGAAAAACAAACTATAGAAAATCAATACATACCAAAAAAAAAAAAAAAGAACGAAAGAAAGAAAAAGTAAGAAAGAAAAACGAGAGAAATAGAGTAAGATCACATAACAAACAATTGAAAATAAGTGTAAGTGTTACTACAAATGTCAAAATACCACATAAACTCCTTCTATAAGTGAAACAAAAAACAAATTGTTGTCTCCACAAGCAAGTGGCATGGCGCATCATCACATAAACTCCTTCTATATGTGAAATAAAAAGCAAATTGTTGTCTCCACGAGCCAGTGGCATGTCACATCATCACTATCATCGACCGCAGCATGACCGGATTCATATGTCAGGACTGCAATTATTACAATTATGTAACGACAAACGATTGCATTATGTTACACTTGCTACAATTATGTAACTACAAACGATATGTAACAATTATGTAACTCCATATTATAATTATGTAACGACAAACGATTGCATTATGTTACACTTATTACAATTATGTAAATACAAACGATATGTAACAATTAAGTAACGACAAACGATTGCATTATGTTACATTTGCTACAATTATGTAACTACAAACAATATGTACCATTTATGTAACAGTTGCATTAACAAGATGTAACTTTTATGTAACTTTAACTACAATTATGTAACTACAAACAATCTGTACCATTTATGTAACAGTTGCATTAACAAGATGTAACTTTTATGTAACTTTAACTACAATTATGTAACTACAAACGATATGTAACAATTATGTAACGACAAACGATTGCATTATGTTACACTTTGCCAATTAACAGTTGCATTAACAAGATGTAACTTTTATGTAACTTTAACTACAATTATAAGGCCAAGACACTTATGTAACAGTTGCATTAACAAAATGTAACTACAGTTATAAGGCCAACACAATTATGCATTACCACAATATTTTGTAACAATTCATAAAATGTTACAATTATGTATTACCACAATGTTAGTACAATATTATAAGTCATACAACTATAGCACAATTCTGTATTACCAGTATCATCATACAAGTTAGGTGAAATATTAGACATTACTAAAGTGATAACTCAATATGTAATGTATAACCTAGCAGTATTACCATTGCACAATTATATGCGTATGTCTGTTGTACATGCACGTCTTACAAGGTGTTATACAACAACCATTGCATTTATTCAAATATGTATACAACTTGTTTAAAATGTAATATTACTGAATAATCACTATTTACTATAAATATTATATGTATACAATATTATAATCGGTATTATGTACTAATAGATTAGCATGTGTCAATGATAATTGCTGTCGGAGGTCCTTCAGCTGCCTGGACCGAGCATATGATATGAGTCCATATTATAATTACAAATCATAATAGATAGATAGACAAATAGATAGATAGACAGCTCTATGCGAGCCTGGGAATGGGAAATGATCTTGCAAGTTACACTGAGGAAAACCTGACGACAGATTACGAAGTAGCCAGTCAGTTAGTTGTCAGCAATTCACCAGGTGGACAAAGCCTTGTTGACCATACACACACATACACACATACTCACACACAGGCTTCTAGAACTTTCCAATCACAGGGAACACACGTGATACGTCTCCTGTTTCACCAGAATTTAGGAAAGAGAGCTCAGAAGGAAGCTAGCCATAGAACAGACAGGTCGCAGGGAGAAGGGCTTATCAACTTGAGAGAGGGACAGAGAGAGCGAGACAGGGAGATAGCTCCCGGGACTCTACTTTATACTTCGCTCTGTGTGAGAGACTTGTTAATATTTCCAAGATAAATAAAAATAGTTCCATACTATTCTTTACCTCTCCTTGTCATTGAATGACAAATGGGAAAGAAGATTATCTACTTACAAAGCTACTCAAGTATAACAACCGCTCGTCCACAAGTCTAATATATATATAACTTCTCTACAAGTAACTACAAAGTCTTTTATGACATGTCAACTGTAGAGTTCTCTTTGATGACATAATTATGATATTTTTGCTGCTTTGTAAGCCTTTTATTCAGCTTAAGAGAGATTCTTCAAACCTGAGTGGCCAGATGTGGTTTTCGTCAATCTTTTCACGAATTTTGGTGTGCCCCATGTTAAATAAAAATCTCTGCTGGTATCAGATTTGCAAAAAATAGTAAACTATCGTTTTAACTGGCCCGGAGCTACCGCATTTCGTGTTTAGCGAACGAAATTTTGGGTCCTCTCCGGCCTCAAAACAATGGACTTACTTAGCTGTTTAAAAGAGCCTGCCCACGTCGCTCGATGTCCCAAAATGAAAGAATCCCATGCAATATAATGTCTTATTATATTCTTGCTATCAAGTGCTATCTCCAGACAGTTTTATTTAGTTTAGGGGGGTGTTTTAGCGTTTATCTCTTTCTTTATGCATTAAGTAAAAGATGGTTGTATAAAGGTGTGGCAACTGTTTTTTCATATCTTCATATTATCATCTCAGTTAATAATTCTTGGAGAACAGGATGTGCTTTCTTCACACATCTCGTCTCTTCTCCCTTTCATTCCTCTTTCATCTCCCCAAACTTTTGTCTCCTTCCTTCTTCTTTTCTCTGCTTTCCTTGCTTCTCTCATCTTCTCATTTCTCCCTTCCTCTCTACATTTCTCTCCTTTTCATTCTTCCCCATTCCTTTTCTCTTTCTTCCTTTCGTTCCCCATACCCTCCTTCCCTCCCGGCCCTTCCCTCCTCGTCACCCGCCAAGGAAAGCAATCTCTGGCTTGTGACACGTGACCTGACTTTCCATGATAAGTTTAGTGAGTTTGGCGGAACTTCCTGATTCAAGTGTTGCCACAGATATCCCGCCTTCGGGTGAGATGGCACGCACCCACACACACTCTAATAATAATAGGAACTGGGCCACTCCAACAACTTCAGTGCTGAGTCCTGATTGCGTGGAATAGTTGGACCTTAGTCTTAAGGTACGAATGATTATCCTTCGTTTCTCATATAATTAACCACCTCAAATGACTACACGTGGACAACAACCGAGATTAAAAGGGTTAAAGATCGTCGGGTTACAACACAGGCACCTAAACTAATATATATATATATATATATATATATATATATATATATATATATATATATATATATATATATATATATATATATATATATATATATACTGTACACTATACATCTGTGTGTGTGTGTGTGTGTGTGTGTGTGTGTGTGTGTGTGTGTGTGTGTGTGTGTGTTCCTGAGGCCCAGCAGCCCTGCTACATACTACGCACCTTCAAAGGCCATCACTTTGGCTCTATTACCCACCTTCCATATTGAATAACTGTCAAGGCTGTCTCTAACAGGACTGATGTATTTTTAGTAGGAGTGTTTTGACGTATTAGGGGATCTTCTATAATCTGCTTTAACGATATTAAAATTCTTTAAGTGTTCACTGCAACTGTCGGGATTTGAATCTGGGTCGGACATTGGTATTGCAGGCCACCTCTCTGCTGACCGTGTGTATGTGTGCTTAATGTTATATTGAATGGTAATGATAATGACAGTTAGTGATGATGCTGATGATAATGATGATAATGATGATGACGATGATGTGGTGGAGGAAAATGAACGCCTCAGAGGACGATTTTATGTAAAAATAAGGTGAGGGGGAGGAGGAGGAGGCTGACGAGGAGACAAAAGAAGAGGAGGTGGAAACTGAGAGAAGGAGAACGTGGAGAAGGAGAAGGAGGAGGAGGAGGAGGAGGAGGAGGATGTCTACACAGACTAGGAAGAAGAAGAGCTGGAGGAGGAGGAGAGGAGGAAGAGTGGGTGTGGGAGGAAAAGGAGGTAGAGGTTAACTCAAAAGAGAGGAGAAGGAGGAGGAGGGGGAAAGGAAGCAGTATTGTTAGAGAGAGAGAGAGAGAGAGAGAGAGAGAGAGAGAGAGACACTCTCTCTCACACAATAACTAAGATGAACTACGAGCCATTTTAGTTTTCCTACCTAATATGAACTAATGTGCAGACTGTGTAGCGTGGTGCTGTTAATGATGAAGAATTACTCTTTGGGTAAATGAGCTATTGCAGGAGCACGATGGATGGGATTTAGGTGATCTGTATCTGTGCAACTCTCTCTCTCTCTCTCTCTCTCTCTCTCTCTCTGTATATATATATATATATATATTTGTCTGTCTATCCATTGCCAAACTCCTTAATCCCGTAAGGGGTAGCCACAAACAAATACCCTCCATGTCACCCTTTCCCTCGTCATTTCATTGTTCTCCCCCCAGCTCATATCTTCCTCTTCCATATACCTCTCCACTCCATCCTCTCATCTCATCCTCGGCCTCCCCCTCCCTCTCCCCTCCTCCACGTCACTCACATACACTCTCTTCGTTAATCTCTCGCTCTCCATCCTCTCCACACGGCCAAACCACCTCAGTGTATTTTTCCTGACGCTTTCTATCACATCCACACGACGACGCTCCCTCACTTACTCATTTGTCTGTCTGTCTCTCCATGTAACTCCACATGCTCCTCTCATATAACTCATTTCCATTGCTCTCACTCTTGACTTGTGTCTTCCAGCAACGTCCAAGCATCACTGCCATACATTACATTTGGTATTACAATATTATCATGCAGCTACTTTTCTACTTCCGTGTTCACTTCCCTTTTATCACTGCTTTCAAAGAATCAGCAACCTTTCTTCCTTGTCGTATCCTTTCAAGCACTTCATCCTCCGAAGTTTCATTCTTACTCGTCACACTACCCAAATAATTAAATGCACTCACATTTTCCAGTTCTTCATCGTCAAACCTCACTGTACACTCAGTGACTTCATTTATCTCAAAGACCATAACTTTACTCTTCCCTACATTAACCTTTAGATTTCGTTTCTTACACACTTTCCCACACTTATTCATCAAGCCTTGGAACTCCCCTTCGTCTTCACATAAGAATACAGTATCATCTGCAAACAACAATAAAGAAAGTTTTCAAACGCTGCCCTCTCTCAGTAGGGCCACTCCAACATCCACTGATCTACATTGTATCTCTCTTATAACCCTATCCATATGCAGACTGAATAGTCATGGAGACATGATGCATCTCTGTTTCAATCCAATATTCAGACGGGAAAATTCACGTAGTTCACACTCCACACGCACTGCAGCCTTTGCACCCTCATCCATACTCTTCACGGCATTCAGCAACTTTCCATTTAATCCATATAATCTTAATATTTTCCACATTCCTTGTCTATCCACTCTGTCATATGTTTTCTTCAAATCCATGAAGACCGCATTCAATTTCTTTCCCTTCTCTAGAAACTTTTCCACTACAGACCTAAGGATGAATATCTGATCTACAGAACCACTTCTCTTGTTAAAACCATTTTTTATTGTTTTCAAATAAAAAACGGTAACTACAGCAGTCATTAACCGCTTAAAGGCATGAGTTGTCTGCTAATCTTAATAAAATTCTCCTGTGGTAGCAAATATCTAATGAAAAATAACGTCCTTCGACTAAGTGGAACAGCTGATTAACAGAGCATGTAGTTCGGCTGGGAGAATAACGATTAAAAACACTGCGGATAAATTTGTTAATATATGAAGAGGATGGATGATGTTTAGACGGCCTGTGATTCTAAAGTGTACACAAGCCCATTCCTCGTACACCTCGCTTCAAAATGTATCCAAAACATTTTTGTACTTTCGGAAATAATCTTTAGGGACTTTGGATGGATGTGTGTATAGGTGTTTTTATCAGTGTCGCATGTAAAATAAACTCAAAAATTTAAGAAACTCTATTCGTTCAGAAGTAATTACTATCTATCTATCTACAGTATATACCTGGGCTGCATCCCCCAAGGAAAGGAAGGTAGCCGAGACAGGACGAAACACTCCCCATTTACTCATCCATTCAAACACATTTATCGCATCTTAGCCCCAAAAGGGAGAAAAGACAGATCCTCACCGCACCACACCGCACAAGGGTCAACTGCGCAGCGCAATCAGTGACATCTGCAGCAGGGCCCGACAGCAGAGCTGATTTACCCCTGCCACATCATTATAGACCCATCCTCTTACCTGCACCTGACCTGACTAGCTGATCAGACCAAATGCGGGAGAATATCCCCTCAGGGCTGCGTCATTATATATTCATTCACAATTTCTCACCATTTATTTCTGTCAAGAACAGCCACTCTTCCTTCCTCAACAGACATCCATCTCACATCCAGCGCTTTCTTCACACTGTCCATCCATCCTATTCGTGATCTCCCTCTCAGCCTTACACCTCTCACATCAGATCTAGTTATCTTTTTCACCAATAGCTCATTATATATTCTCTCCACATGCGCAAATCATCGCAACACCCTCTGCTCAACTCTATCAGCCATCTCCCGATCCAGTTCTCCTTCGCACTTCATCATTTCATACTCGATCCATACGCGTCACTCCACACATACTCCTCAGACACCTCTTCTCCATTACATTCAAACTTTTCCTCTCTGCTATACCCATATTCCATGTTTCAGCCCCATATAACGCAGTCGGTACCACAACACCCTCATACAGCCTTCTCTTTACATCCATTCTAAGTGAACATCTAAACACCTTTTTCATTCCTCCCAACACCTTTCCTATTTCATTCATTCTAAACTTCACTTCTGCATCTATTCTTCCATCCACAGGAACATGTGACCCTAAATATTTAAAACACTCTACCTCCTCAAGCAACTTGCCATTCAAAACTATATTCATCTCCCTACCATCTACCAACCTCGTACATTTCATCACTTTACTCTTATTCTCATTTACTTTCAATTTCCTCCTTTCACACACCCTTCCAAACTCCTCTACCAACTGTCTCAATCTCTCCTCTGAATCAGCCACCAGTGCAGTATCATCTGCAAATCAACATTCACCAGACTCAGACCTCCACCTAAAACTCTTGCATTCACCTCCCTTACAACACCATCCAAATAAATATTAAACAACCAAGGGGACATCACACATCCCTGTCGCAGCCCCACTGTCACAGGAAACCAATCACTCACAGCATTTCTCACTCTTACACACGCTTTACTATTTACATAAAAACTCTTCACCCCTTTTAGTTACCTACCATCAACTCCATACAATCTTATAACAGTCCACAAAGCCTCCCTATCAATTCTATCATACGCTTTCTCTAAATCCATGAATGCCAAAAACACATCCTTGCCTTTCGCTAAATACTTTTCAATCACTTGTCTCCCAGCAAACACCTGATCCACGCATCCTCTCCCTCTCGTAAAGCCACACTGCTCATCGCCAATCACTCCCTCTGTACCCTCTCTAACTCTTATAATTAACATTCTACCATACACCTTACCTACAACACTCAAGAGACTTATACCCCTAAAGCTAGTACATTCATACTTATCACCCTTGCCTTTATACAAAGAGACCACACAAGCACTTGCCCAGTCAACTGGCACCATACCTTTCACAAAGCACACATTCAACAGTCTTACTCACCAGTCAACAATAGTCACTCCACCACCCTTCAGGCATTCCACAGCACACCCATCCATACCTGCAGCTTTCTCTGTTTTCATCTCCTTTACTGCCTCCTGCACTTCCTCCTTCGTGATCAAAGAATTATTCAACTCTCCCAACACATTTATTCCTTGCACCATTCCATCCACCACAATCTCAGCCACCCTTTCCTCCCCTACATTTAACAATCTTTCAAAATACTCTGCCCATCTCTTCCTTACTGCATCCATCTCAGTTAACATCCTTCCATCCTCTGCTTTTACTCACTCTTCCTACCCAGACCCTCCCTTTCACACCCTTTTCACCTTCTTCCTGAGCATTTTCTTATTCTGTTGAAAATTCTTAGTCAGCCACCTACCCCACCTCTCATCTGCTGCCACTTTAGCATGACGCACAGCCCTTCTCGTCCTATTCCTCTTTTCCTTATACCTCTCATATGACACCTCATCCTTCCTCTGCAGCCACACTTCATGTGCGCGTCTCTTCTCAGCCACAGCCATAGTTACTTCCTCGCACCACCATTCACTTCCTTTTTTTACACCACCACCCACACGGCTCACACCACACACCTCTTCTGCATGCCTCACCACAGCACTCTTAAACAACTGCCATTCCTCCTCCACACTGCCATTTTCCTGATCTTTCATTGCGTTCCACTCATCTTTCAATTTCTCCTGATACTCTATCATTTTCTCTCTTTTATCCAACGCACTCACTTTTAGTACCTCCCAGCCACACCTAACCCTCCTAGCTCTCACCCATCTGTTACCTGCTCTTAACTTTCCCTCCACCAGGTATTGGTCAGACATACCTCCACCCTTCCCTCTCACAACTCTCACATCCAACAATCTTCCTATTACATTCCTGGACAGAACCACATAGTCTATCAAAGCTCTATCAACAACCCTTCCAACCTCCTGTCTCACCCATGTATACTTACAAATATCTTTCTTCTCAAACAGCATATTTCCAATCACCATCTCTCGCTCAACGCACATCCTTGTCATTCGTTCCCCATTTTAATTTCTTCCAGGCACACCATGCATACCACCTACATCTTCAAATCTACATTTCCCACTCTAGCATTCAGATCTCCTATCATTACCACATTCACATTTGCTCCAAAACTCTGCAGACACTCATCAAAATCATTCCAGAAAGACTCCCTCTCTTCTGCATCCCTTTCACTACCAGGCCCATATGCACTCACAAACACCCACAACTCACGTTCAAATTTCGCTTTCACCCACATCAATCTCGATGACACCTTCCATTCAATCACACACTGCTGTACTTCCGGACTCACTAACAAGGCCACACCTTCTCTTGTCCTTCCTCTATCAACACCTGACAATCTTCCATTCACACTTCCAAACATAGACTCACCCTTCCCTTTCATCTTCGTTTCACTCAAAGCTAACACTTCCAAGTTTCTTCTCACAAACATTCTCCCAATCTCCTCCCTTTTTGCCTCAATCGTACTACATCCACGCACATTCATAGACCCAATCTTCAGGGTACGGGGATAACTCAATCCCCCTTCTCTTTCTCTGGCCTGTCTCTTTTTAGGAACTAAAAAACAGAGGAGGGGGTCTCTAGTCCCCTCACCCCGCTAAGAGAAAAAAAAATCAAACAAAATGTCATTATGAAATCGTCAATGACATATGTGAAGGTACACTTTGAAGCGAGTGTACATAGGGTTAGACATTGGATTGTATTTTCAATTATCTTTCAGCAAAAACTGTGCTGAACACGAGGACGACACTGACGGTGGTAGAATGATACGGAATTACTACTAACGTGCTTTATTCATTCTTAATATCTTACGGTAGTGGGGGAGATACAGTCAGTGGACCGGGATCAATTGAAACTGGACAAGTTGTACAATGCATTTAAGGAGTGTTTGGTTAGGAATGCCTTTGCTGTACGTGGTGTGAATATAGCAGCTATACTCTTTTGTACTTGTCCTAAAATCTTCATCTCTCCATCTTGAATGCTGAGCTGTAACCAAAGATTAACACTAAAATATGGTGCTAGTCATGAAGAAGTGCTCTGGAGGGAAAGCAGATCCGTCATTTGTCTTATTCTGCCACTGAGCTAAGGGAAATAGTCTGCTAAAGGACCAAAATCTGGGCCAGGTTAAAGTAAATGAACTATTGTCATAGACGTACAGATCGGTAGGATGAAGAGGCGGAAACAGAAATGAAGGAAAAGTGGGAGAAATGGCTAGAGTAGATGCAAGGAATGAAGAAGGTAATACATTAAAAGCTGGAAGCAGCCGGAGAAAATGGTAATGAGAGGAAAAAAATATATATAAGAAATACGTAGGGGACAATCTTGGAAGAAAAGTGAACTAAGTTATCTTGAAAATAGGACACTGTTTTGAAAAGAGGTGTCAAAATGTAGAAATGAATGTGGAAAGATGTGTGAGATGACAGTCTAAAAATACTAAGAAGTGAGTGTGAAGTAATGAACAAACAGGAAGGGTATATTGAACAGCGGATAATTGGGAATGAGGAGAGCAGAGTAGCTGTTAAATTGACTTATTTTGATGGTGTGTGGAGAAGGACTGTAGTACTAGGAAATATGATATTGACAAAAAATGACTAATGTTGTATTTCAGTTGAATGAACAATTTGGTGCTTGCACTGCACAGATGATTAGGGTTAGAAAATATGTAAGAAAGTGTAGATGAATTAAACTGTACTAGAAGAGTAGTAGAAAGCGTGGACTATGACCCTTAAAGTTTGAAATGGTTGAAATAAGTCCAAAATTGTCGTGGAATAAGTCAGTTGGTATGTCAGTTGAGTGTTGCAGGGAAATAAGAACAATCATTACAAAAAGTAAGGAATATATAAAAATATGTGGTGAGTGATGGAAGGGTGGCTTTACAAGAGGTAAGGGATAAAAAAAACTGCAGTAAAAGTGGAAAAGTGGAAAAGACTAGTCTTCTGAAAAGAGCTCTAACGTATTTATGGCATTTATTGACCTAGACAAAACGGAGTAAAAAAAGGGGTATTATGGATGTTATTGCCTACAGTATTTATAGCGTGGATGGTAAGTTACTGAATACCGTTGTTTAAGAGACGTTCGTGTTATGTCCACATTGATGTTTTTATCTGCTTATTTATATTTACTTATCTAACCATCTATCTGTCCGTCTGTCTCTCTGTCTACAATGATGCTGTACCGTATGCCGATAGTGAACAAGACTTTGGCAGATTGGTGTACGGTTTCTGGATGTCTATGAGCGTTGGCTTTGAAAGTAAATAAGGATAACAGTAAAATGAAGGTTATTGAGAGAGAAAATCACTCAGTGTAATGTGGTGGTGAATCGAGAGAGATGTACCCCCTCCACAATATGTCTACCCCCGATGTATATATGTCCCCCCCCAATGCATACATGCCCCCACTAATCTTGCTAGGTCAGCACCCTTTCCCACGCCTGAAGACGACGTTATTGCATCAGTTCTTAGCAGACAGCCGAGAAGGGCAGACTGTTTTACTGTGAGCTTGTAATAAACTCCTTATCTAGCTGTTTGTACACGGAGTTTCTATCACCAAAATATAGCAAGTTACATTTGGTAGCAGCGGTGTTTCGAACCATCCGATTCTGACCGCCTCCTTGGATTTTTAGTGATACAACGAGATACACGACGACTCGCATCTGCCAGCCTCGCCCCTCCTCCGTGCCTCTATACCTTGGCTGTGCTTTCCGAGTGTCCACTTTTTCTCACCAGTGCTCACCTTTCCAACAACCGCACCCGTACGCCTTGTTCCTGACCGCATGTGTCGCCGTCGCCGACCTACGCACCTGTTGCACCTGTTCCCAGCACCTGTTCCGAACTCATCATAGCTCCTGCCCCCACGGTGCCACTTATCACTGTCTGCCCGCTGCCTGCCCACCACCATTCTCTGCATTTGCAATTCACCAGCTCTACACGTGCCTTGCTCCGACATCTGCCCTCCCCACCCACCACCGGCCTCCGCCGTCCCCCGCATCTGGTCTACATTACGGAGCCTCCTAAGACCGCCACTCCCTGCCGGTGATTCATCGCGGCGTCTCTTCTCCTCTCCACCCAGCTGTCTCTACCCCGCCACCCTGCCTCGCCCCTCCTCGCCCCGCCCCGCCCCGCCCAGCCCAGCCCAGCCCTGCCCTGCCCCGCCCCACCCCGCCCCAGCCCAGCTACGCCCAGCCACCCTGCACGTCATCCATCTCGACACTCCCGTTTCTCCTGTGTAACTATAGTATATCTTTCCTTTCTAGAGAGATTATCCTCGATTTTCTCTACAGATTGGTTATTGTAAATATTTCATCTCATTTTCATTACCCCGTTTTCATCTTCCCCTATTTAAACCATCCATGCCCGCACCTTCATTCATTTTCACACCTCGTGTATTCCATTCTCTCATTGTTCTTTATACATTTCCACCTACGTATCCATCTTCATCCTTTCATCTTCCATTGCTGCATTACATGTCATACTTTCCACGTCAACCGCTTACCACCAGCCCTCTCGACCCGGAAGCATCACCTGCTCATAGCCCGTCTGCCAACTCTAACGAAATCACTCATTTACGAAGTGGCAAAGCGTACCACCGCCCTGTACCTGAGACTCCCGTTTCACTTCCCGCAGAATCACTTACTACCCGTCCTACCCTCGTAAATCCAGATACCTCTTCCTCTACTCCTTCCCCTGTCGTTCCCTCTCCTGCCTCCCTTCATACCCCGTCTTGCTCGCCCTTCACTGCCACTACCTTCTCTCTCTCCCACACCTCTCCTGCCGCCACTTCTACACTTCCAGCCATGGCCAACCCTCCACAGTCTATCTATCTCGACGATGCCAATCGTCCCAAATTTACCGGCCAGGACCCAACTTGGTCTGTCTATGATTTCATCAGAGTAGTCGAAACAGAAATAAACAGTAGACACATTACCGAGGAATCGCTCAAAGTAGCTTACCTCCTTGGTCGCTTGCACCACGGTAAATCAGACATCGGATCCGCGATCCGTGCAGGACATTTCGATAGCATTCGTACCTTTGCTGATTTTCGTACGGAACTCATCAGCCTTTGTTGCCAGCATTCAAATACCGCGTCTCTCATGGGATTCATTAATCTCCTAAACCAACTAGATGAGGACTTGCGCGTCCCAGCGCAATATGCCAAGCTCCGTGAAGCTGCCGCCGCCATGAAAGCAACTAGTAGCGAGATGCTCCAATTACTGGTAGGCATGAAATGGTTAGAAGACAAGAATGGCATTCCAATGCTTTCACTCACCAACTTTGCTGACTTAATTGGTTACCTCAGATTCCTTCACTGGCTTACTCCTAAACAGCGAGAGCTAGCCTTGGAAATCGGTTTCAATCCAGGGGATAAAATTATTCAGGTCACTAAAGCCATTCATGAAAGAACAGGTTCGAACTACACGCGTCAGGGCACCACCCAACCCTTGGCCTCCTCAGTCTGTCACACCTCCACTACCCCAGACCAATCTCGCTCCCGTCCCACCACACGTGGCAGACCTGCCACACATCGCTCTCCTACTGCAGGTCATGATCAATCTAGCGCCCGATGAAACAGACAATCTTCGATTCTTTGCTGGTACTGTGGTCATCCTGGACATCGAGCATCCAGTTGCGACCGTACATACAGACGTCCTCACTCCCAAACCAGACAGCGTATGCCTTCCCGCTCACGTCGTCCATACTGCAAATACCACAAATCAAGCACAACTCACACCACTGAGGAATGTCGTTACCTCAACCGCCCACAGTCGGGGGAAACGCCGTGCCCGTATCGGACCAATATCACGTAGAACCAGAAACCCAACTCCCCATCCGCCATGTAGGTCCCATAATATCCTCGGGTTTAGTCATTCTCGGAAGCAGTCATGACATACCAACGTCATTCTTCTTGGACACAGGATCTATAGTAAATCTCATCTCCGAAAATTCCTTACAAATTATTCATCGCCATCACAACCACGTCAGTTTCCTAGAACCACCAGACATTCGCCTATGTGGTGTCAACGGCTCAGAGTTTAAGGTTAAGGGAAGAGTCACCCTTGAAGTCAAACTCCACAGAGATTTGCCCCCTATCCTCATTGAATTTCATGTCACTAATGACTTGCAGTATCCCGCAGATGCCCTTATTGGGTTCTCCACCATGGCACAACACTCCATTGCATTATTACCTGCTTGTGGTAGTATAGACATTTCTGGATTCCCGGTTTACACTATGGAATGTCCCCGTCCTGTTCTTACGATCAAATCAGTCCTTCAATTACCTCTGTCCCTATCACTACCAAAAAGTCCAACCCAGCCCAAACCACCACTATCATCATCTGAGAATACAGAGATCATTCCTTTACTGACTGCGAGCAAGGACATAAATTCCTCAGTGTCCCCTGATACATCATCTCAGCCCTCGAACATGGCTCTTACATCCTCTCCCGACAACACTATCGCTGACTCAGACATGTCTCAGTTACCTACCTCACACAGTCTGCATGATCTTCTCCAACACGCAGAGACGAAACGTGCAGTAACGAATACGTGCACAATTTTGTTACCGCATGAGTTCACCAAAGTCTCTGTTTGTGTTGCCCGTGCGAAAGAAGGAGTGGATGTACTAACCCTACCTGAGACGTGTTGTGTGAATGGCTTGACTTATGAGTCAGCGTGGTGTACAGTCTTAGAGGACAGTTTATGCTACCTGTACTTGCTCAATGTCACAAATGTGCCACTAAAACTTAAAAGTGGTGTAAAGATTGGAGACTTCCTAGTATACCCAGCGGCCGTAAAGGTGTGCCAGGATTCCTCAATTCCTACTATTCAGACCGATGATACGCCAATCGGTGTATGTACTATTAACTCTACGGGATCTGCGCCGATGCATTCACCCGATATGCTCTCACATCTCACTTGCACAGATTTCCCAGAAAATACGCCTCAACTCCTCGACCTTCTGACCTCGTACAGAAACGTGGTTGCCTTACCCGGTGAACCGATAGGTAGAACAGACCTTGTCAAACATACGATTGAACTACTCCCAGGAACTCAGCCGATTTACATACCAGCGTATCGATTGCCTCATAGCCAGAGAAAGCAAACAGATCAAATGGTACAGAACATGTTAGACCAGGACATTATTGAACCCTCCATCAGTCCATGGAATAGCCCACTTTTCTTAGTACCAAAGAAGGACGGCAACTTTAGACCAGTAGTCGACTATCGTAAGGTCAATTCTGTCACCATTCCAGACCGTTTCCCGTTACCTGTCCTCACTGATTTGCTAGAATCCCTTGGTGACAATAACGTAGCCTTTTCATCTTTAGACCTCCTCAGCGGGTACTGGCAGGTCGAAATGGAAGAGTCCTCTCGCCCAGTTACAGCCTTTAGCACCCCTTCTGGACATTTTCAGTTTAAGAGACTCCCTTTTGGTCTGAGAAATGCTCCTTCCGTGTTCATGCGACTTATCCATTCAGTCTTCAGCGGTATGATGGGACACTCTCTTTTTGCTTACCTAGATGATATCATTGTTGTGAGTAAATCCATCCCTGATCATTTTACCAAACTCCAGCAAGTCTTTGAACGCCTCCAGCTCGCAGGCCTGAAAATCAATCTCAGTAAATGTGACTTCCTGCGAAAGAAAATCAAATTCCTAGGCCATGTCGTAGATGCACAAGGCATTCATACTAATGAGGATAAAACTAAGGCGATCATTAACTTCCCAGAACCTACCACTACCGATGCTGTACGAAGTTTCCTGGGCCTCAGTGGCTATTATCGTCGCTACATCCGGAGTTATGCACAGATCGCCGCTCCACTGACCCACTTACTCAAGCAGAATGTGCCCTTTGTTTGGACTAACGACCAGTCACAGGCTTTCCAAAAGCTAAAGACAGCTCTTGTAAATGCCCCTATTCTAGCGTTCCCTGATTATACCACACCCTTCCTTCTCTGCATAGACGCCTCAGGCACTGGACTTGGTGCCGTTTTGATGCAACTCGATGAAGCATCAAGGAAGCGCGTAATAGCGTATGCTAGTCACACCCTTACAACCGCTGAACGTAACTACAGTGTCACAGATCTCGAAGCGCTAGCGGTAATCTGGTCCTTGAAACATTTCAGAGATATAGTCTATGGTTATCCAGTGCATATCCAAACAGACCACCTTCCACTATGTGATTTGTTCAAGAATCGCAACCTAACAGGTAGGTTAGCTAGATGGTCTGTCATCATCCAGGACTTTAATCCCACTTTTCAATATGTACCAGGCAAGTTGAATGTAGTCGCAGACGCACTCTCACGTCACGTAGCAGCAGCTATAACATCACTGCAGCCTGAAGTAACTGAAAATACTACACTAACGTCAGAAGTTGTTCGAAACTTTCAGCGCCAAGACCCCATGTGGTCCAAAGTCATTTATTTCCTAGAATCTGGCGATGCCTCGACCTTACCTACTCTGCCAGTATCGCTAGATGAGTTAATGCTAGATGGTGATCTCTTGTACAGGAAAACAATGCTCACAGGCAAAGATATGCCCAATCGCGAAGTACGCCAACTTGTTGTCCCCACTGCCCTGGTACCAAAGGTTCTTCATATTGTTTATAATACTCCTCAAGCTTCCCATCCAGGTAAAGACCGATGCTTGCGCCAAGCACGTCTCAAATACTATTGGCCAACCATGCGCCGCGATATCAATGCCCACTGTGACTCTTGCCTCTCCTGCCACCGCCACAAAGGATCAACCGGCTTACCAGCACCTCTCTTACAATACCCAATCCCATCACGACCATGGGAAACTGTCTCAATCGATCTCTTAAAACTACCTCTCACAGAATCTGGTGCTGAGTACTTGTTCGTAGCGGTCGACCACTTCTCCCGCTACTGTGTCCTCGTACCCCTCTCAGACAAGACCGCGAAGAGCCTTGCACGTGCCCTTGTAGATCACGTAATTTGCCCGTTCAGTACCCCTCATACCATTCTTACTGACAACAGTACAGAGTTCAACAATAGCCTTCTCGATGAGATCTGTCGCCACTTTCGTATCAGTAAGTGCAATGTCGTGCCTAACCATCCGGCTTCCAATGGCCTTGTAGAACGCCACAACCGAAAAATCTTAGAGTGCCTCAGACATCTAGGCTCCCATAGTTCGTCCTGGGATGACTGGATTCCCCAGGTGGCATCTTCCATCAATAGCTCCATCCATGCATCCATTGCTGAATCTCCCTTCTTCGTCCTCTTTGGTTTTGACAAGGACCTCCCATACTCTCTCTTATCCTCAAAGCCAGAATCCATCTACAACATGGATGATTATGTTAAACTAAAATTGGCCAACTTCCAGACAATCCACTAGTATGTCCAATCCACTTTGGCTTCCTCTCAGGAGGGCATGCTGCAGCGCCAACATAAGTCCGCCTCTCCTATCACTATCAATGTAGGCGATCTTGTCTTTGCTCATTCCCATACACGTTCCTCCAAGTTGGATGACAAATTTACAGGGCCCCACCGAGTCCTCACTCAACAAGGCAACAAATTTCACCTCCAGGACCTGTCCACTAAGGACACCAGATGGGTCCACGTCGATGACTTAAAACGAGCACCCCGTGGCCTCGTGTTGGAAGAGTCACTTACACAACCTCCTGCCCCCTCTTCCCCTCCTCCCATCCCTCGGTCTCCCTTGTCTCCACCTATCCCTCAGTCTCCTTCCTCTCCATCTCCACCTGCTCATTCATCAATCAATCAATATCGGTCCAAACTGCGCTTTGCCCATCAACCTCTTCATGACCTTCCCCATTAACTCTACCCTGATTTTCTAGGTACGATGTTCGCGATCTCCCTGCTGGCAGTGCCGACCCTCCTGGGGTCTGGGTCAGGTCAGGACGATGGTGGAGTACGTCCCGGGGCCTTGGTTGGCTCATGATGCGAGGTCTCCTTGCGCTACAATCTTGCGCCCCAGGCCGACGTAGCCATTGCCCTACCTGCCTACGCGCACCAGTTCCACGGAATCAGGAACCATCTCACGGCCCTCATGGGGACACACAACCCGAATGAGTATCTCTATAACCTTTTCCTCCCACTCTCCTGGCAATTGCAATACATAAGTAACAGATTCACTGAGCTCAATGACACATTTTCCATTCAGACACCCGTGGGTCGTTCTCGTGTGAAACGAGGTCTCTTCGACTTCGGCGGTGAGATTCTGAGTGGCTTGTTTGGCGTTGCTACAGCCCGTGACATTTCTGGCTTCAAATCTGATCTCACTCATTTAGCTTCAGCCCTAGAATCACAACGCCGAGTCATTAAAATCCAACACACTATGTTACAGCTCACAACCCAACTCAATGAAGTCACGTCCACTCTAAACAATTTCCCCACCGATATCTTACAACGCCACCTTTCAGATCTCAACGTTATCTCTCAGTTCTTCTACCTCAAACTCAACATGGATAATCTCCAACTGGCCGTTGACTCTCTCCTGTCTCAAGTCTCTACCTTGGTTCGTATCCTGGTCGATGCTATCAATGGACGTATCACTGCCGACTTAGTACCTGTCTCAGCTCTCCGTTCTGTCCTGGAATGGGCTCACTCCACCTTCGGTCTCTCCCCAGTCCTCCCTTACTCCTCCCTTGAATATTATTATCCTGTTCTCGAAGCCACTCTTCTCACTACATACATCATCGTCCATATTCCTCTCCGTTCTGCCATAACCTTTAACCTTTTCCACATCATTCCCTTCCCTTTCCGCCTCAAAAACTCCTTGTTACAGGTATCTGTTCCTTCAGAATATTTCCTCCTCTCCCATGATCATCTTTCCGTTGCCTTCCTTTCTTCCACAGACCTCCAGCAATGCTCCTCCCTTACTCCGACCTCTCGTCTCTGTGCAGCCCACCTTTTCGCTATCTTCCCTAGCAGTGCTACACCCTATGAGTCTGCTTTAGTTCACAACCATTCCATCTACTCGGCCTGTTCTTTTGTCCTAGCTCCTGACCTCCCGGTCCACCATGCTCACCTCAACCATGTCCAGTACTTCTTCTTTGCTGTTCCCATCTCTATCACGATCATGTGTCCTGATTCTTCCGTTCACTCTGTCCCCGCTAGTGGTCTCTACAAAGCATCTGACTATTGTACCGTCAAATCAGAGTCCGTCATCACTTACGCCACTCGCTATCACCAAGCTGTTCGTAAACACTCCTATGACATCTTTCAACCAATCGACATGCCTTCAACCCTACCTTCTGCCAACATTACCATCACCTCCCCTCACTTGTGCATGCTCACCTTCCTTAATGACAGTGATTTCATTATGGATCAATTTTCTCTGGCCTTCCACCGTTCATGGGTTCATCCAACAGTTGTGTTTCCCCCTGTGGTTATCGCTTTCATAGGTTTTCTACTCATCATCTGTGCAGTGCATTGTTGTGTCAGAAAAATGAAACGTCGACTCCAGGAAATCAGAGTCGCTACAGGCATAGTACGCCCTACACACGACGTAGACACTCCCCGTACTTAGTGCCCTCGCATTCCGTGACTACCATTGCCATCTAACATTTAACCAAACTGTGAACAGCACTCTGCCTACTAGAAAATAATGGTATTTCTTTCATGCATTACAGAGTGACAGTGTATCCTACAGAAAAAAAAAAAAAAAAAAAAATTAAGGAAGAACAACCATAGAACTCTCATATCTACTCCTTGTTTATCATGTATCAAACTATTATTGTGTACTTCCCCTTATGTTTATCTGTACCTTCGACCCTTCCTGGATTTGTACCTATTAATCCTTGTATATCTCATCTGTATATATCGTTCTAATTCCCTCCCCTCAATATGTCCATGTCTCCCCTACTGCCCCTGTATCATACTTATCCCTTGTACAAACCTCCCGGTCCTGCCTTACTACTATAATCAAACACCATTTCACTCCCGGTGTCAGGAGACACCGTCTCAGCTACCCGGGGGAGTAGTGTACCCCCTCCACAATATGTCTACCCTCGATGTATATATGTCCCCCCCCAATGCATACATGCCCCCACTAATCTTGCTAGGTCAGCACCCTTTCCCACGCCTGAAGACGGCTTTATTGCATCAGTTCTTAGCAGACAACCGAGAAGGGCAGACTGTTTTACTGTGAGCTTGTAATAAACTCCTTATCTAGCTGTTTGTACACGGAGTTTCTATCACCAAAGTATTGCAAGTTACAGAGATTAGAATAGGTGATGAAGTGTTAGTAGCTGGTGCACTGATAGTTATGAGAGGGAAAATATGGAAACGAAATAAAAAGTAGAGCACCACGGGGAACGAGGGTGACTGGTGCTTGAGGGCCTTGATACGAAACAGAGGTCTGAGTGTGACGGCAGCGAGACCGTTGCATAAATGAGTTTTAGTGCCTACATGTAATACGAGTGTGAGATTTGGTTTGGCATGAAAAGGGAAGGTCGAAGAGTACGAGCAATTTACATAGAGCTATTGAGGAATGTGTGTGTGGAGGGGGAAGGGGTGCAGAGAGCCGATATGATAAGGATCGTGAATCGTGAAAGTTGTGGCGTAAATAAGTTTCGAACCAAAGTCAAAGACACTGATCCTAAGTGATATGGTCGTGCTGAGAGAACAGGCGTGAACAGAGTGGTGAAAAAGGCATATCCGAGCAATCTGAAGGTGAAGGGAGGCGTGGTAGTCCAAGAAGGAGAAGGAGAGAGCTGGTAAATGAGTGTGAGCAGGCAAGATAAAGAGGCTGATGAGATTAGGGAACAAATAATTGATCGAACTGGCAGGAAGAACTTTGTGCGGAGGTGTGTATGACGGGGCCTGGCTATCCGTCCACAATCAGTCCCTTAGTCTTTCCTATCAGGAGCGAAGAAGATCCTAGATTAGGCTTCTCGGCCCTGACAGTAAAAGCTAATGCCAGTTTCACTGGCTCCTGAAAGACATTATGTGAGCACTTGACCCCAACCTTCCCTCAATTACAAATTCATATGAACCCCACCTGGTTGCGGCACCTTAATCTACAGGACCACCAGACATCAGTTGGTTATTTGGATACCATCCTATGTAGTAAAAAGTTTCCTGGGTTACAGGAAATCACTTAGCTTGTCACTCAATGTAGTATCACCTGAAGGTAGCAACACATCGAGTGGGTTGATGGTGGACGCCCGCACGAACAGTACCTCAGTGCTGTTTTTCGTCGATGTGATAGTCGTCGGATTGACTTTAACTGACAGGTAACATGAAGCCCATAACTGTGGATGCTTATGCCACTGAGGTGAAGTAAGGACTCCAGGGGCTTGAATGATGAGTCATTAAGAATGTGGCTTATTTAATTGTGCAGACATGTAGTTAGTTCTCCTCCAGTCAGGATTTAACTTGCTCTCTTTACCTTGCCTCACTCCATCCTTAAACGACAGAAGAGATCTAGATGAGTATAATGATGATGTGGTAACTTGAGTAAATAACCTAATACGGTCATAGAATTCAAAGGAGTCAAGGATTTGGGGCAGCATTGAAAGAGACTGTAAGGAGACGGTGAATGGGAGATGATGAGGTAACGAGATAACTCCAAGCGACTGAAGAGAAATGTAGGTTAAGTGCCTGTATCTTAGCACACACACACACACACACACACACACACACACTTCTTATGTGTCTGCTCCTTGAGGCCAAGCAGTCGTTCTTTGTGCAGTTACCCTCACGTATCTCCACTTCCGCACTAATATCCACCTCCCATACATACTAGGATGGCCTGTTCTGGGATTCGTGTGATAGTAAGATAATCATTTTATTTATTCTTGGTGTCAGTGGATCTTGTGAAAAATAAGTAGTTTATTTGTTCTGTTTTACCGAAATTCAAATAATCAAATTGTTAGATTGATCCACTGGTGTTGTTAAAGTAGACATCCAAATCAGTTTTGGAATATAAAGTTTGTTTATAATTTAGGAGTATATCATCAGCCATTTCAGTTAGATTATGTATTTTTCATATTATTTTTGGTATTTTCACCCGATTTTCTTCAGCTTTAGAGGAATCTTTGGAAGTGGATGCCTTACATACAACAATCATGTACTCCTTCACCATTTAAGGACTCTTTCTAAGCTAAAAACCTCACTTTGACAGTATCAAGAATAAGCCATAGAGTAAGCCATCGATCTGAAGGTATTTATTATTCTTTTAAATTTTTCACAATCCTCCATGGACCACTAACACTCTTGATATGATATCTTGCTCTAAAAGAAAGAAAATGAAAACTAGTGCATCACTTTGTATTTACTGGATAGAACTAGGCCGCTCCACGAACTGAATACCAACCCGTTCTTACACGTAATTCGACTGATATTTCCTCTGTGATATAATGAGTCTTACTGTTTAACATCGTGTATTTCTTTAGCGGACGGAACTGCTCCACACCTAAAACTTGAACACAAAGTCATTATAGCCTAAAGTTTAATGGTTATTAGTTCTGATGTAGGAATTAGTATCTTTCGTCCTTAGTCGAACCGTCCCTTCAGTCTAATTCCACGTGGCCTTTAACAGAGCTGTAACGAATTTGAGAATATCGTCTGAAAAAACTTTTTCCTTCTGAGCAACAACATACTCGAAATAAGGTACAACCATCTGCTTCGTGATTAGTCATTATATGTGATTCATAACTCAGTCACAGCACAACGAGAATCTCTCTCCATATATATATATATATATATATATATATATATTACGCTCCTGACCAGGAATCGAACCTGAGATTTCTAGATAGGAGTCAGGTACTGGTACCACTACACCAAGGCGTGATAAAAGCTTAACCACCTTAATTTTTTTGATGAACCAGGTAAATCCATTATGGAAAGATATATTTCAATCACAACATTCAGTCTAAAAAAAAATAATTGTACACACGCACGTAATGTGTGTCTTTCCAACATAAAGACGCTCCTGTCGTGGTCTATGTCCAAGCTGGAGATCATGTGAGTCTTCATGCCAAAAATGGGGTTGCTGGGTCCAGTCGTTCAAGCGTATATTACCTGTGACCTCAAATGGCCTCCGACCAGTTACCTCAAATGACCTCGGAGGTCAACTTCACATAGTTCATGTCCGAACTGGAGGTTATGTGAATCTCCATGCCAAAAATTGGGCTGCAGGGGTACCCGGCGTGAGAATCTCTCTCTCTCTCTCTCTCTCTCTGTATATATATATATATATATATATATATATATATATATATATATATATATATATATATATATATATATATATAGTCATCATCATCATCATCAGCCGTTTGAGTATCCACTGCAGGACCGGCCTATCCCGACCGAAGTCGGGACAATACAGCCAATGTATCTCTACCAAGTGGCTTAGGCTTTCTAGTAGAGTTTGTATGCAGGGTGAGAAGTGCTTGTAAGTGTAATTGTAGTGTTGGAGTGGCTTTGGATGTGTGTGTAGTCTGTGAACCAAGTGTAATCGGCCCGCGCAAGCTGACTGGGTGCAAGCATACTTTACAGTAAGCGACACTGGTTCAACCACAGCACCCCTTGTGTCCGCCAATGCAGTACGTGGCCGGGTGAACACTCCCAAAGTTTATTACCCTGGCAGGGCGCGAACCCTAGTTCACCCGTGTACGAAACGCACACTCTACCACTGTACCACAGAGAGGCTCCATATATATCTATCTATCTATCTATCTATCTATCTATATATATATATATATATATATATATATATACACCTAGGCTGCTTCCCCCAAGGAAAGAGAGGTAGCCGAGACAGGACGACACATTCCCCATTTACACATGCAGTCAAACACATTCAATCGCATCTTATCCCCAAAGGGGAGAAGGGACAGATCCTCACTGCACCACACCGCACAAGGGTCAACTGTGCAGTGCAATCAGTGACATCCGCATCAGGGCCTGACAGCAGACCTGGTTTACCCTTGCCACATCATAAAAGACTCATCTCCTTACCCGCACCTGACCTGACTAGCTGATCAGACCAAACGCGGGAGAATATCCCCTCAGGGCTGCGTCATCATTTATTCACTCACAATTTCTCTCCATTTATTTCTGTCACGCACAGGCATTTTTCCTTGCGCAACAGACATCCCTCTCACAACCAGCGCTCTCTTCACACTGTCCATCCATCCTATTCGTGGTCTCCCTCTCAGCCTTACACATCTCACATCAGATCTAGTTATCAGTTTCACCGATCTCTCATTATCCATTGTCTCCATATGCCAAACCATCGCAACACCCTCTGCTCAACTCTATCAGCCATCTCTCGAACAACTCCAGTTCTCCTTCGCACTTCATCATTTCGCACTCAATCCATACGCCTCACTCCACACATACTCCTCAGACACCTCATCTCCATTACATTCAAACTTTTCCTCTCTGCTACACCCATATTCCATGTTTCAGTCCCATATAACGCAGTCGGTACCAAAACACCCTCATATATATATATATATATATATATATATATATATATATATATATATATATATATATATATATATATATAATGCAAAAAGTAGGAACAAAAGGCCGGGAACCTGCCTGTTGACTCCTCTTTGAAAAAACAAAAACAAGAAAACGGAGAGCCAAATTCATGACCCTTTCGTTTCCAGATGCCTGGACACACTGCGTTTGAAAGACTGGAGATCACAGGCAGTAGGAAATACAGACAGAGGGAGATGTTTAAGAGCTAACCTGTTGCATACATGAAGGACTGGGCGTAACAGTTAGCACTGGCACTACAGAGTTAAACAGAAAGAAAACCATCCCTAATTCTGTAGCTGGTCGTGTTGATGAGTAAAGACCTGAAGAATGTACATAATATTTGGCTGCAAGGCAGGTTGTATTCGTGCGTGAGCGAGTGGCACCGACTTTCGCTTTGCTGTCAACGTGATAACTTCTCCATTTCTAGATAAACTAGACACAGCAACATCCAAGACATGCCCTATGGCACTATCACTTAGTTCTTTCCTAGTATCTTTGGGAAAAGGCTTGGCATGGGTGAATGAGGCCAGGGTTCATGTCAGACAAGATCAGAATCGGACAAGAGACGAAAGAATACATCCTTCTACACCTGGCAGAGTCACAGTGGTGACTGAGGTATGCTTGCCTCGGATGCTGGGAGGCTATCCCCACCCTTTGGTGATAAGATCTAGTGTTGGCCACTTCAAACTGTGGCACGAAAACACTTGTGGTTATAGCCGTAACCTGGCGTTCCCGATCCACTAATTTCGCATTGGATATAATCGTCACCCAGCGCTTAGGGGTTAAAGATGATGCAGGATTGAGTTGAATATTGCTTAACACTAGAGGCTACTCCTGTGGAAGATTTTGTCGGGTTGAGTTTTTGATGCATTAAAAACAACAAGATTGCTTTTGACACCAGTCGGAGATACGAAACATGTCAGACAATAGGTGTGCCATACCCGAATCCCTTGTTTGATGAAGTAATTGCTGAGATGGATGCTGCAGGAAGCAAATGGAAAGGTGATGAATGGAGTCATCAGTGTGCGAGTGGATAGGGTTAGATGTACAGCTTCAGTCTTTGATGACTGGAAGTTAGTTGGTGATAGGACAGAGCCCTGAAGAACACCTCTACTGATAGCTCTAAGAGAAAAACGGTGGCCGTCTACAACAGCAGCTATAGAATGACCAGAAAGGAAAGTTGAGATGAAAGCATAGATAGGAGGATGAAAACTGTAAGAGGGCAGTTTGGAAAGGTAGATAAGAAGACAGCCAGTGAAACATTCCTGGCGGAACCCATACTGACAATCCAAAGGAAGGTCGTGATAGGAAAAGTGTTTTTTAATCTATATCTTAAGAATAGACTCAAAAACTTATAAAATACATGATGTTAAAGCAATAGGGTGATAGTTAAGGGACTTGGAATGGTCACCTTTCTCTAGGACAGGTTGAATGAGAGCAAACGTACAAGTTGACAGAGAAAGGTCAAAGAGTTTTCCTAGCAAGGTGTAAGCACAGAAGCATTGTTCTTGAGGACAGCAGGAGGACCCCAGCAAGCCCATATGCCTTGTTAATGCTGAGGCCAGTGATGGCAGAAAATGCATCAAATGCAGAAATTTTAATGTCACCCATGAGGAAGTCAGAGTGGGGAAGTGATGGAGGAACAGCACCAGAAGCATCTAAGGTGGAACTAGAAGAGATAGTCTGCGTGAAGAGTTCTGCTTTATACGTAGAAGAAATAGCTACAGAGCCATCACAGTAGAAAAGAGGAGGAAAAGATGATGAGGTAAAGTTGTCAATAAGGTTTATGACTAGGTACCGGAAGACGCAGGAAGAATTTGAGTTGAAGAGTTCAGTGCATTTAGTATGAATAAAATAATTTTTAGCAGGGTGAAGAGCAGACTTAGAGTGATTCCTGGCAGAAACATAAAAGAGACCAGATTCAGAAGTGGGTTGGCTACAGTACCTTTTGTAGGCTTTCTCCTTGTTGTGGACAGCATTAGACAAAGCATGAGTAAACTAAGGTTTTTATGCATTAGTCACAGGATATGAGAATGGAATATATGCTTTCATGCCTGAGAGAATAACCTCCGTACTGCACAAAGCATACACATATATATAGAGACACTTATCAAACTACTGGGGATAGATGGAGCTTAAATTACTCCCCTTCTGACTAAAGATGCTTCCTAGGTTGCAAAAACCTTGCAGTGGCAGCTTGATTAAAATGAAAAAAAAAAAAATCACCATCCTGCAGCAGTTAAAAAGGCGTGAGGGCAATACATTCAGTGGCAACGTTTTATATACCTAGAATGGCCCTGCTGTTTGTTGCTGGATCCTCGAGGAAAAGAACTGACTGGAATGTGTGTTAGACAGAGACAATACTTAAAAAAAAAAAAAAAAAAAAAAATGCAAAAAAAGTCTATTCGCATTTCATGTGGCATTTTTTACTCCAAAGAGGTAATAAAAAGGGCCCTTAAAAAAGTCCGTAGGGGAATCTTAATTCAGGAAACCAATGACGATCGCCGGCGGTCCGTGTAGCTGTTCTAGAGGTTTTAATGGGGTTTGCTCAAGGCTTCTTTCATATTATTCCCTCAGTAAGTCAGTAAGTGTGTAACTCGTTGATACTGACTTGTCTAGGCCAGCTCAAGGAGGAGTCAACGAATACATGAGGACCGTCATGGGATCGAACTTTGACCCCAATCCACAAGTCCGTAATCGATTCCCCAGCGTAGCTCAGATTTCCGTGTGCAGAAGATCAAGACACGTAAAATTTCTGCACTCTCGATTCATTGTCCCCCCCCCCCCTTACCTTTCAAAAATAAAATCTTATGATAATGTTACTCTTATAACTCAAAATTGGATTTTCCAGAAAGGAATAAAGGCTTCGGAAGATTCTTGAGTTTCTTGTCCATTCGGAAAAGTTACAACGGGAAGTTTATTGCAAATTATATTATGGAATCCAGGACCAGAACTCGACCACTGTACTACTGAGGCGCCTTGTATTTCCGCCTGGAAGTGTCATACATTTATTTTGTGCTTTAGTAAAAACAAATTCATCCTTACAGTGTGTATTGTGTCCTTCACTTCCTAGCTGATTCCGATCTTCCTGTTACAGACGGAGACACAATTGAGCAATATATTAAACGTTTTCTGCTTCTCGCTTTCCATTTCTGGGTAACCCGATAGCTGCGACGTACACTAGCTCCAGAAAGTATCAGTGCAGGGTGTGATCGACGACTATAGAAAAGATACGTTTAACTTAAAACGAATGAATTTATGTGTGCTTTTATATAGCTATTTGAGTAATTACAAACGTGTAGAATGGGTACGACAAAATATATGTCCATACATAACTGCTGGCAACTCAGCAGGAGTACAGGGCTTCCAAAATGCGGCCAGAACAACTTCCGCATTACAATACATATCGTCGCTTTTCTCAAAATGTTGACACTAGAGTATGCACCGATACTTTCTGGAGCTAGTGTACATCACATGATGGAAAACTTGTAGCTCCGAGGTACATCATAAAAGCAAGCTTTTTTTTTTTTTTTTGTTTGAAAAGGATGCACTACATATTTCTCCCATGTGCCCTCATTACCTCACCAAGGCTGAAGTAAGGTAAATAATGAACTCATATTTGTTTTTATTATACATTTCCATGCACTCTTTCATTTAATATGAGCAAAAATTATTTTTGAGAAAAAAAAATTCATATTTTTTGCGAATGGGGAGGGAGGTAGACCAGGAATGTCCTCATTACTTTGCTTCGGTTGAACTAAGGAGAATAATGAACTCATATTTGTTTTTCTTATACTCTTCCATGCAGTGTTTCACTTCATACGAGCAAAAATTCTTTTTGAGGGAAAAAAAATCCTCTTTTTTTGCGCATGGTTGGGCAGACCACGAAGCCTAATACCACATTTGTCGAGTTAATATTGCAGAGTTGTGAGAGGCTTTGCATGTTTTTCTGCCCAGAGATGATTCTTTTTGCTATGATGCGCACTAAGTGTGAAGGAGAAGACGCTGAACTATAAGCAAAATGTCCTGTTTAAATTTGTCCAGACATATTTCAACAATTTTACTTAATCCTCCTGTCCTCCTCTTTCCTACTTATACAGCTTTACTCCTGGTTCTTCCTCGTGTAACTCTAAACTCTTTCCTTAAACCGTTTTGCAAAATATATAATATTTTTATTTTGCTGTAATTAGACGATTATATTCAGGTCAGAATAGACTTTTCTAATTTGAGGAATTAGATACAGCCTTCAGTATCTTCCTCCCTTTTCACTCCATGTCAGTGTGTTTCTTTTTATTTTTTTCTTATCAACCTGTACGCCAAATAAAAGTACTCTATAATTAACGAGTCAGATTTCCAATAACGAGCGTAGTTCGGGGAAAGTTTTACTGCGAGAGACGCAAATGAAGCCACTTAACTTGACACGAGTTAGTGGGGCCGTGTTCTCGTCAGTTACTCTTAGAATGACGCCTTCATGCGTTGGCACTCAATATAACCGGCCAACATATCTGAGCTGACCGGTTATACAAACATTCCTCAACTCACCCTGTCTTTCGAAAGGAGGATGGTGGACTGCAGAAGAGCAACTTTAGCGCGCAATTTAATAACTTCGCTTTGAGATGCATGACTCACAAGCCGATGACAACAACTATACCACCTCGAGACTAATGTAACAAAACAACCTCCTCATGGTTGTCTGATGATTTGGCCTTACCTCACTTACACAAACATCAGTTTCCTCAAGGACTGACTGCTAACAGCTGCGCCATTAATTGTCCCTCTTTCCACCTCTGTATCACTATCTAAAGGATGCCTAAGACTGTCATCTGGAAACATACCTGCCCTAGATTTCCTGTCCTACTGAGGTTCAGGCAACCTCTACTAAACAATTTCCTGTCATGAGTAAAATTGTCCCAATTATCAACAAACATCACCTCCTTCCTACACAGACCTTCAAGTCTACTGCTGATTCCTGTCATTCTATAGACCTTTTCCAGTGACGTCACAGAAATCACGTGGTTTTGTTTACGACTCCATATTGGACGGCAAACTCCTCGCAGTAATGACTGTCCAGACAGGTCTGTCAGAAACTGAACTGTCTGATATATGCAGAAACTGGATCAACGCCACCAAGATCTGTATAGGAACAAGATAAAGTGTTTGAGGCTCGACGCTTACACCATATCTAGGGAGAAATTCACCCGTTTCAAGTACGGACACCGAAACCAGATCTCAGATACGGCGATCTCTATCAATGTTTGGTGAACACCTCGTGAAAGTTTACCGGGGCGTCCTTCAAGGTAAAAACGTGTAATATATCTAGCTGGAATTGACATACAGTACATGTAAATCGTCTTGGTACTCAGTAAATTATTGACGTGGGGCCAAGGGGGGAGGGATTGTATACACTGACTGGGAATCGAGTAGTTGATGAATGAGTGGAGGGTGGGGGCGTGGGGGTGGGGAAGGAGGTGTTGGAGGGAGGGTGGGGGGTTTGAATGGTGGTGGGGAAATGGGGATGAGATTAGGGTTGGTTTGGGGCTTGGCGGTGGGGGCGGTGTGGGAATGGGGGCGGGTAGGGGATGGGTGGTAAGGGATGGGACGGGGTAGGGGTAAAGGAGACGGGGCGTGGGTGGTGGTGTGGGTATTTGTGGGGGGCTGGGGGGCTTGTTGTGTAGTGTTGGGGACGTGGGGTGTGGGGGGGATGGGGTGTTCGAAAGTGGGGTGTAGGGGGTTGTTGGGGGGTGGGAGTGAGGGGTGGTGTGGGATGGTGGTGGGGTGGGGATGGCTGTGGGGGGGTCAGGGTGTCAGGGTGGCGGTGGGGGAGTTAGGGTGGCTGTTGGAGGGTGGTGGGGGGTGTAGGTGGAATGGAGGTGTGTGTGAGGTGGTTGGGTGGCGGTGGGGGGATGGGGGTAGGGTTGGAGGGTGGGGGTGGCTCACCTGATATGAAATGCCTGCTACAGAGTCGGGTGTAGGCCGTCAGCTGCCAATTCTCCCTCTTCACGGCAGCTATCCACCTCTGTTGCCTTTTTCTCATTGGCTGGAAACCGGCAGAAGTTTACCCCACTTCCACTTTTCTGCCATGTCTTATAGCGGAAGGCACAACAGTGGAATACCATTGTGGAATCTGCAATTCTTCTTCTCTAGACGTCCGACAATTTGCCGTCTAGTATGGCGTCGTAAACAAAAGTCACATGACCCGTGACGTCACATGGAAAAGATCTATTGAGAATCACAGATTCAGTGTTAAATCTTTGGTAACAAACCACTGATAATTAGCTTTCTAAGGAACTCTTTGAACTTCCTAATAAGGTCTCTTTACTTCCTAAGTGTCTCTTCCGACCCACCTGAAACTACTGTACATTGTTGTTCCTACAGTGACGTAGACAGAACCCCCTGATGTGTTGTTAACCAAGTCATCAATTTTCTCCGTCACGTCCTGTATCTTACAAGCAAGAAAGCAGACACGCTTCCTCCTAGAACCCTTAGCACATAATTTCTTCTCTTGGTGCCTCATCAAAGAATCCCCGACAAGTATGAGACTAGGTCCATCCTACACTTCACCTTCTATAACGTGATACCAGTTTTTTATAGGTATATATTAATATAACTTATCTTAGCCTTGCACCCTTCCTTGATTGGCTGGAAACCAATGTCATCTAGCCTGGTCTCAACGTTAACCTCCCTAGTTTCTAAGGTATCTACCTTACCTTACACTTCCTCTACAAATAAGTCCTTAACACTCACGATACCAACCTCATTTTCTCACCTCTTTAACTTTTCACATCACTTTTATTGCCTCACTATTTTTCCTGATTCCTAAACTAAGCCTACCCGCTAACTTGCAAATCAAACAGGGCTTATACACACTTTCTCCTCCCACGAAGTCTCTGATAAACTCCTTCAAGCAAAAGGAGCAGGAAATCGTTGAGCACGTTCTATCCTAAGGGGATTTGGGCAGTGCATTGGAAGTAAGCCTTTACGTGAGCAGGTTAGAGGTCACACAGCAGGTTAGTGGTGAGACACAGGGATATATTTTGTACATAACTTTTATATTCTCGCGTGTGTTATGTATATAATTTCAGTATCGGCCTACTTTGGATCAGTAACATACGAGAAAAAATTATAAAATGATATGCAAAAAGAATGAAGTCTCCTAAATCAAGTCTCTCAAGTCGCCTAGGATATGAACGTATGTCTCCTCCTAATGTATGTCACAGGCAGAGTGTAGTGTCAGATGGTTTACGTAATATATGAAACTTGCAGGTGAGTAAAATAACTCAAAACGGTGAAATTGCCTTAGCACCAGGTTAGATTTGGTATTGTAAGGCTACTTTAGGTTAGATTTGATTTGAGTAAGTTTAGAAACGTCAGTTTAGGTTGGATATTGCTAGGTTAGCCTCGGTTTGGCTATGTTAGGAATAATTGCGTTAGTCTGAGTGCGGATTGGTTTTGTGGTGTTTGCTTAGGGTTGGATTCTTTAGGTAAGGTTGGGTTATATTTTTGGGCGCATAGTGGTTTTAGCTCCTTATGATTTCAGGCCCTCTATACATTGCCTTTGCCTTGTATGTAGTGTTTGACTTTATATTCCACTGGATCTCAGAGCTGCTGCGTGCTGGGTGTTGCAGTAAGGGTAATTAGCACACTGCCCTCCCTCTGTCAGTTCATATTCGCTAAGCTCATAAGTTGAAACCTCGGGGCTGCCCCCTTTATTAAACTTTGCTAATGTCCAGGTTTGTTCACTCTAGTGGGCCTGGGTTCTCGATGAGATATGCAATAAAATCATAAAAAGAAACAATTTGCCCTCATATGATTTTCTTTTATTTTTTATTATGCTTAGGAAACAAAGATTATAAGACACTAACAACCCGAATCTTTACAAGTACTTGCTGCTAAAAACAACGGTCCGATCCTCCCAGCCTGAAAACTGTCCACAATACAGCAACATATAGCAGGTGCTGGTAGGCGGGACAACAGCGACGGTAGAGTTCATGTTATGGGTCTGTGACATGACCTCTCACCCACCGCTGGAATAAAATGAGTACCCCATCGCTACCACGTTGTCCTCTTTCGCCTTTAGGGCTGTATTGTAGGTGGCATATAACGCTTTGCTGCACCCAGTCTTTAGCGTTTTTAGCTTGAACCTTTTATTTTTTGTGTGTGTTATAAGTGTTGCATTGTTACTGACATAGTTTACTTCAATAACATGCAAGAAGATAATCAGGTGCAGTGCACAGAACAAATCGTAAAGCTTGAGGCATTACAAAATATCCAGATCTTTCAGAGGCGGGATTCACGAAAGAGATACCAGACTTTTGAGGAGGTAAATGCTCTGGTAAGGCGATTTCACAGAGCAGTCTACTCCCATCAGGAGTAGACTGTAGCACCAGTCGATCAGGGCAGTACTCCTGAGGTGGGATGGAAAGCTGATGACAGGGAGTGCTGGAGCTCCTGTTTCATCAGCCCTCAGAACTAGTTCCTGACCATCCCCCTTTGCTGAACTTTTTCAGTGTCTCAGTTACACAGAGAGTAGCTCCAGCATGCTCTCCAGTACAAATTTCTAACTATCTACACCAAACTACATGCACAGTACACACTACACTTTCTTTTCAAAATTTAACTAAAATGGCGTCTCTGCACCAAGCCTCGGAGTCCCCAGGGAGGGGGACCATAAATGCCCCCACCATCCGCCCCTCTCCCGGTGATGACTCGAGGTGCCTGGAACCACTGTCTGACTCTCTTCTTCTTCATTTCTGCAACATTCACGGCCTTTCCTCTAACTTTCGCTCTGTTGAGCACCACCTCTCCTCCTCTAAACCTCACCTTCTTTTTCTAACGGAGACTCAGCTGTCTGAGGCAACTGACAGCAAACCCTTTTCTGTATCCTCCTACTTTCTCTATACTCATTTCAAAGCCAAAGGTGGCTGTTGTGTATATATTCGCAACGACTTATCTTCCTCTCATGTTCCTGAACTCGATTCTTCTGAATTCTCTACAGTCTGGCTTCAGCTATCATGTCATTCTCTGACTAAATATATCTGTGCTGTTTACTTATCCCCCAATTCTACTGACTATCAAAAATTCTTCGACTACCTTACTTCTACGATGGAACACATTCTATCCATTTCCCCTTTCTCTGAAATTTCCTTTTTAGGGGATTTCAATGTTCACCACCACCTTTGGCTCTCCTCTCCTTTCACTGATCCACCTGGTGAACAAGCCTACATCTCTTCTATCCTCAGTTACCTAGAGCAGCTTGTACAGCACCCTACCTGTATCCCTGACCACCTTGGAGAGAAGAGCTCCAACATACTTGACCTCTTCCTTACAACTAATCCTTTTGCTTACACTGTTAATCTTTTCTCTCCGTTGAGCTCCTCTGATCACAACCTTATCACCTTAACCTGTCCTATCGCTCCAGTACGGCCTGTGGACCCTCTAGGGAAACGTCGCCTGTGGCATTTTGGAGCTCATGGACTGGGAGGCCTCAGGCAGTGCTTCTTTGATTTTCCTGGAATGATTATTGCTTCCATGGCCGGGAGCCATCTGAGTGTGCCTTGCACATTACGGAGGTTATTCTCTCGGGCATGGAGGCATACATTCCTTTTCTCATATCCTTTGACTAACGCAAGAAAGCCTTGGTTTAATTACGCTTGTGCTAATGCTGTCCACAACAAGGAGAGGGCCTACAAAAGGTTCCGGAGCCAACCCACCCCCGAATCACATCGTTTTTACGTTTCTTCCCGGAATCGTGTTAAGTCTGTTCTTCGCTCTACTAAAAATAATTTCATCCATACTATATGCTCTCAACTCTCCAACTCGAATTCTTCCCGCTCCTTCTGGCACCTTGCCGAAAATCATTCTAACAACTTTACCTCATCATCCTTCCCTCCTCTTTTCTACTCTGATGGTTCTGTAGCTATTTCTTCTACTGATAAAGCAGATCTCTTCGCACAGACTTTCTCCTCCAATTCCACCTTAGACGATTCTGGTGCTGTTCCTCCATCACTTCCCCCCTCTGACTTCCTCATGGCTGACATTAATATTTCTTCAGTTGATGTATTTTCTGCCATCACTGGCCTCAGTACTAACAAGGCATATGGGCCTGATGAGGTCCCTCCTGTTGTTCTCAAGAACTGTGCTTCTGTGCTTACACCCTGCCAAGGCAAACTCTTTCACCTTTGTCTGTCAACTTGTACCTTTCCTTCTTGCTAGAAGTTTGCTCTCATTCAGCCATTCCCAAAGAAGGGTGACCACTCCCAACCCTCCAACTATCATCCAGTTGCTTTAATGTACTGTATTTCAAAAGTTTTCGAGTCAATTCTCAATAGAAAAATTTTAAGACATCTTTCCTATCACAACCTTCTTTCCGATCATCAGTACGGGTTCCGTCAGGGACGCTCCACTGGCGATCTTCTCACCTACCTTTCAGACTCCTGGTCATCCTCCTTTCGGGACTTTGGCGAAAGCTTTGCCATTGCACTTGACATCTCAAAGGCTTTTGATCGAGTCTGGCATAAATCTTTAATTTCCAAACTGCCCTCCTACGGTTTCTATCCTTCTATCTGTGCCTTCATCGCTAGCATCCTTTCTGGTCGTTCTATAGCCGCTGCTGTAGACGGCCATTGTTCTCCTAGATCTATCAACAGTGGTGTTCCTCAGGGCTCTGTCCTTTCACCAACTCTCTTCCTTTTATTCATCAATGATCTTCTAAGCTGTACATCTAACCCTATCCACTCATACGCTGATGACTCCACCCTTCACCTTTCCATTCTGCTCCCGCTACGTCCATCTCAGCAGTTACTTCAACAAACAAGGGATGAGGCTATGGCACACCTAATGTCTGACTTGGCTCGTATCTCTGACTGGGGTAATAATAATATGGTTGTTTTTCATGCATCTAGGACTCAGTTTTTACACCTATCAACCCGACAAAATCTTCCACAGGTACAACCACTAATGTATAATATTCATCTTAATCCTGCATCATCCTTGAAACATGTTTGGGGTTTCATTTACTCGGGACTTATCTTGGAAAGATCATATTATATCTCTTGTAAAATCTGCTTCCAAGAGATTGGGTGTGCTAAGCCGACTCCGCTCTTTTTTTACCCCTGCACAATTGTTGACTCTATACAGGGTTTTATCCGCCCCTGTGAAGAGTACAACTCTCATGTGTGGGGAGGCTCACTATATACAGCTCTTCTCAACAAGGTGGAGCCAAAGCCTTTCGTCTATTTATCTCTCCGCCTCTTACTGACTCCCCTTCAACGTCTATCTCTTCACCGCACTGTTGCATCTTTATCTCTTTTCTATCGCTACTTTAATGGTCACTGCTCCTCTGAACTGTCTGCTTGCATTCCTCCACCTCTACGACTGGCGCGTGGCTCCCGTCTAGCAGCAAACTCTCATCCCTTTTCTGTCCAACTCTCTGAATGCAAGAGTTATCCGTTACTTCCAGTCTTTCATTTATGCAACAGGTCAGCTCTGGAACTGTCTCCCTCTGTCTGTATTTCCTGCTGCCTATGATCTCCAGTCTTTCAAACGCAGTGTGTCCAGGCATCTTAAAATGATCGGATCTTGAATTTGGCTCTCTATTGTATTTTGTTTTAATCTTGGAGGGAACTGTTACTGTGGGCTCATGGCCTTGGTTCCTTCTTCCTCGCATAAAAAAAAAAAAAATCGCCTCTACGTCGCCCTGTCCCCCACCATTTCACTACCCTGCTCCCAGCTCACACCCCCCTCCCTCATTATAATTATTATTACAATTATCCAATATTGCCAAATTATGACCAAAGACATGTCAAGTAAATAATCTTTCATTTTAGCTAGAGAGAAAACAGAACTGTATACTCTGTAAACCAGAATTATGAGAACATAAAAACAGGATACCTTGGTGAGACAAAGGGAAGAGAAAATTATATGATAAAAATACAATACATGAACAGAAATTTTGAATGGAAGAAAACCTAGAGCTCTATGAGATAAGACAAAGTAAATTTATAGAGACGCAAACTAAAACATGGATAAACATATACAGCGAACTACATAGAATGTTGTACTGTAAAAAAATAAAAACGAAAGAAAGAAAGAAAGTAAGACTTCTCATGGAGATCCTACATTAAGATGAACAGAGGAGCCAAGGTAATGGGGAACAGAATCTTGATACATTGTACACCAGTATCGTCCTCTTCAGTAAGTATATTGGTGAGAATAAAAAACAAATAACATATGAAAACATAATGGAAAAATAGGATCACAGTCAGTTTCTGCTACATCTGTATATCTAGTAGCTACTTTATTCATATACATTTACTAATTAGGACATGAAGGGAGTTCAAGAAGGTATGATAAAATAAAGAGTGAATACTGAAGAGATGCAGTTTGAGTTTAAGCCAAGCAAAGAGAACACTGATGCCATAATCATTGCCCGACAACTTCAGGAAGAATATATAGAAAAAATGGGAACTGTACTTTGCTTTTGTTTTTTGGAGAAAGCCTTTGACACAGCCACTAGGGAGGTGGTGAATTAGGCAGTGAGTAAGCATGAGATCAAGGAGTGGTTGATTAGGGTGGTTATTTTTTTTTTTTTATGGATAATGAATGGAGGAAGGGAAAACAAAGGGAAAAGAAAAATAAGTCCATGTGCCTAAGGGAATCCTCCATTCATAAATTATTTATAACAACTGGATTTAAATTGATGTGGATTAAATGTTTGTGGGAAACAACTCCCAGGAAGTGAATTCCAGGAGTAGTAGTTCTGGGGATAAATTAATTTTTAAAAGCAGAGGTTCTGCATTGCGGGGGAGTGAGTGTGAGTTCATGGGCGCTCCCAGCTGCCCGAGTATTTCAGGAGAAAATGTGAAGGGGAGGTACAATTGAAGCCAGTTCGTCAGAGCACTTATGGTAAAAATATCAATAAAATAATGCTAAAGAAGCAACATCTCTACGTACTGATAATGGAGGAAGGTCCTGTGTAATGGCAGGATTATTGATTAATCTAATGGCTTTGTTTTGAATTTTGTCCAACTGCCTCAATGCAACCATCTCCACATCCACTTCACAGTGGTGAACAGTATTCGATCTGAGGACGCACATGACTTTTGTATATTGTGGCCATCTGCTCGTCAGTGAAGAACTCACGAACTCTGTACTTAAGTCCCAGTTTTTTGGAAGCATTATCAGCAAGGGATTTAACATATGCTGACCAGCTTAGGTTGGGTTTAGAGTAACACCTAGGATATCAATTGTAATGGATATGGGAATACTGCCATCATTTAAAATTATGTGAGAGTCTGAGGGATTCTTTCTGTTGGAGGAATTAATGTATATAGTTTTCTGAGCATTAAATGAGACCAGATTTGATTGTCCCCATTGATTAATTTTAGATAGGTCCTGGTTCAGAGAAATTGCTGTGTTTATTTGGGAATTTATAACATCAAATTGTGTAAAGGAGGTGACTTTAAATGTGAAAGAACTATGAAGGGTCGAGTGTCATCAGCATAAGAGTGTATTAGATTGTGAGTGACAGATAGGAGGTCATTGTTTATATGAATGAGAAAGAGGGTTGGCGCCAAAACTGGATCCCTGAGGTACGCCAGCATTTATGGAATGAAACTGAGAATAAATACCATCTACCATGACCCGTATTTTTCTATCATGAAAGGTAAGAAGAAATTAGGAGGAACCAGTGATGCAAGGCCATAGTGTGACATCTTAGAGCTAATAAGGCCCGGTGCCATACTCCGTGAAATACTTTTGATATGTCAAGTGCTATTGTGTGTGTTTCACCATGTTGGTCTATTGTTTTGTTAATCTGATGGGTAAGAAGGCAAAGAATGTCTACGGTTGAACGTTCTTGTCTAAATCCATACTGCCGATCATTGATTAATTTACTGATTTCTAGATGCTGGATTATGTGTTTGTTAATTAGTGTCTAAAAAACTTTAATGAGAATGGAAGTTATTGCAACTGGTCTATAGTTTGATGGATCAGAATTTGCCCCGTTTTTAGGAACAGGATGGATATATGATTCTTTCCAAGCAGCTGGAAAACTTGAGGTAAGGATGCATAAGCAGAAAAATTTTGCCAAAACAGGAGCCAACACTGAGGAGCAATTCTTAAGTACTATTGAAAGAATTTCATCTGGACCAGTAGCTTTGTCTGCTGAGATTTTCTGTAATACAGCTTGTACGTATCTGGTGTGAATCAAGAAAGGAGGTATTTGAGGGGAATCAAAATCAAATACAGGAATATTGTGATTTTCTGTATTTAAGGTTGAGTTTGTTGAAAAAAATGTCAACAAGGAGTTTGGCTTTTCCACGTGGGTCACTTACTAGATTTCCATTGGGGGACTGTAAAGATGGAATGGAAGAGGTGGTAGTGAAGTTAGT